>NW_021259036.1:0-411 GCF_002162155.2 Triticum dicoccoides | reverse complement strand
TTTGTTCACTATGCCATCCTTTTTATCCGCCAAGTATCTAGGGCAGTTCCACTTCCATTGACCATTTCCTTTGCAGTAGTAGAACTTAGTTCCAGGCTTGGGTCTAGCTTTGGGCTTCTTCATGGGAGCAGCAACTTGCTTGCTATTCTTATTTGAAGTTCCCTTTCTTTCCCTTTGCCCTTTTCTTGAAACTAGTGGTCTTGTTAACCATCAACACTTGATGCTATTTCTTGATTTCTACCTTCGCCGATTTGAGCATCGCGAAGAGCTTGGGAATTAATTTCGTCATCCCTTGCATATTATAGTTCATCACGAAGTTCCAGTAACTTGGTGATAGTGACTAGAGAACTCTGTCAATCACCTTTTTATCTGGAAGATTAACTCCCACTTGATTCAAGTGATTGTAGTACC
>NW_021259035.1:0-1787 GCF_002162155.2 Triticum dicoccoides | reverse complement strand
TCCACCTCTACAGGGTCTATGTGAGCTCCTCTTCCATTTCCCCTCCTCCCCGCGCTCGTTCCCGCACGCTAGCCGCCCTTTCCACCAGGGCCGTGAGCTCCTCGCCGCCGGCGATGACGCGGACAAGGCCAGAGCCACCGGAGCTAGCTACCGAGCACGGCAACGTGCTCCACACCTCACCAGGAACCTAACACACACACTAGCTTCCCCTCCCGTGCCCCCTAACGCCAACCCCGACCTCGCCCGAACTCCGGCCGCCGCCTCCCTCGCCGCTGCCGACGCCACAGCCAACCCCAACTCCTCTGGCTTGCTCCATTGGATGCGCACGAGCTCGAGCTCCCTGTAGAACCCCTCCGCGCGTCGAATGGGCGCCGGAGCAGCCATTCCGGCGAGCCACCGCCGCGTCTGGTCGTTGCCGGCGGTTAGACGCCGGTGGATTAGCCGTGTTGACCAGGGATTTGACCCCCCTGGGTCACTGACGTGTGGGCCCGTCCCCTGCTAACCTTTGGTTAAATCAATAACTAAGTTTAATTAAGCCACTGACTCACTGACATGCGGGCCCGGGCCGACTAATTAAACTAGGTTAGGTTTAAATTATATTAGGATTAGCTGTAGTCACTGACCAGTGGGCCCCACTGGTCAGGTTTGACCCGAGCCGGCCCCTGTTGACTTGCTGACGTCATGCCAACGTCATGCTGACGCAGTAATGTTTTCTGGATTTAATTTAATTCTGAAATTCCAGAAAATGCCTATAACTTCTAAAAATCATAGAAAATTAACCGTAACTCCAAATGAAATAAATTATATATGAAAAATTATCAGAAAAATTCAAGGAATCCATCTGTACCATTTTCATGCATGCTAGAACAACTTATAGCTGCTGTTTAGCACAAATCATATAAAGGGCATTTAAATATCCACATATGGAGTTTGAATTTGAATCTTGGATTCAAACCAACTTCATTTAATCTGGTTTTAGTTGCATTAGCTCAAAACACATTCATTTTGCCATGTCATGATCATGCATCATATTGTGCATTGCATTGATTGTGTTCCCTTCTGTGTTGCCGGTATTTGTCCCCTCTCGATAGACGTGATACCGATGATGTGATCATTGACACTGATGAAGACTCAATGTTATCCTCAGAAGTGCCAGGCAAGCAAAACCCCCCCTTGTTCATTCCGATACAATCCTACTCTCTCGCTCCTGCTCTCTTTTACTGCATTAGGACAACACCGATTCATCTGTTACTTGCTGCGGTAGCTGAACCCCTTTATCCTTTGCATGACCTGTCATTGCCACAGTAAATAGATAAAACCCACTAGCATGAGTAGGAGTTGTTTGAGCCCTGTTGTGCCTACTCATTCATGTTTGTTTGTCATGCCTGCTACTGCTTAGAGTTGAGTCAGGTCTGATTCATCGGGGATGAATCAGAGGTGTGTGAACATGTCCTACTGTGTGTGAGCTAAGTGTGTGAACACGATTTGGTAAAGGTAGCGGTGAGAGGCCATGTAGGAGTACATGGTGGGTTGTCTCATTGCAGCCGTCCTCAGGAACTGAGTTCTGTGTTTGTGATCCATGATTCAGCTACTACCATACATTGGGCCCTGAAATATGACCCCGCTCGACTTCTTATTCACCCTCGTCCTCTGTCCAGGAGTTGCAAGTAGTTTCTGGTGTTTGTAGTATGCTGGAGGCCGTGGACAGCGCTGACCGTAGGGGTGGGCTGTGATGCGGTAGGCACGTGGCCGGGTATACCGGGCGCCCGTTTGGTGTCACGGAACCC
>NW_021259034.1:0-428 GCF_002162155.2 Triticum dicoccoides | reverse complement strand
AGAAAAAACAGAAAACCCAGCCCCTGAAATGCTGACGCGTGGAAGCCTTTTGGTCCAGGTTGGTGGCACCAACCGGGATAAAAGGCCCCCCTGCCTGGGCAAGAGGCGGCGGCCACGTGGAGCCCCATCTGTCCCGGTTCTTGGGCGAAACGGGACTAAAGGGACAGGGCTTTAGTAACGATCCTTTAGTCCCGGTTCGGGAACCGGGACAAATGGCCCTCATGAACCGGGACGAATGGGGGTTTTTCTACTTGTGCACTAGAAACTTATTTTGCTGAAGTTCCAAATCTAGCATCATTTGCACCCTGTTAAGAAAACTAATTCGCAGCAATCCGTTTCCTAAGAATAATTAAGTCCCTCTTACCACAATGTTGATTAGAAAACAAGTGGTAGTATGATCATCCAGTATGCACTTGTCATGTTTAAAA
>NW_021259033.1:0-1070 GCF_002162155.2 Triticum dicoccoides | reverse complement strand
TGGAGACTTCATATCTCTCAATCCGGGCATTTGCTTGAAATATTAACTTCAACTCCTGGAACATCTCATATGCTCCATGACGTTCAAAACGTCGTTGAAGTCCCGATTCTAAGCCGTAAAGCATGGCACACTGAACTATCGAGTAGTCATCAGCTTTGCTCTGCCAGACGTTCATAACATCTGGCGTTGCTCCAGCAGCAGGCCTGGCACCCAGCGGTGCTTCCAGGACGTAATTCTTCTGTGCAGCAATGAGGATAATCCTCAAGTTACGGACCCAGTCCGTGTAATTGCTACCATCATCTTTCAACTTTGCTTTCTCAAGGAACGCATTAAAATTTAACGGAACAACAGCACGAGCCATCTATCTACAATCAACATAAACAAGCAAGATACTATCAGGGACTAAGTTCATGATAAATTTTAAGTTCAATTAATCATATTACTAAAGAACTCCCACTTAGAGAGACATCCCTCTAATCCTCTAAGTGATCACGTGATCCAAATCAACTAAACCATAACCGATCATCACGTGAGATGGAGTAGTTTTCAATGGTGAACATCGTTATGTTGATCATATCTACTATATGATTCACGCTCGACCTTTCGGTCTCCGTGTTCCGAGGCCATATCTGCATATGCTAGGCACGTCAAGTTTAACCTGAGTATTCTGCGTGTGCAAAACTGGCTTGCACCCGTTGTAGATGGACGTAGAGCTTATCACACCCGATCATCACGTGGTGTCTGGGCACGACGAACTTTGGCAACGGTGCATACTCAGGGAGAACACTTCTTGATAATTTAGTGAGAGATCATCTTATAATGCTACCGTCAATCAAAGCAAGATAAGATGCATAAAAAGATAAACATCACATGCAATCAATATAAGTGATATGATATGGCCATCATCATCTTGTGCTTGTGATCTCCATCTCCGAAGCACCGTCATGATCACCATCGTCACCGGCGCGACACCTTGATCTCCATCGTAGCATCGTTGTCGTCTCGCCAATCTTATGCTTCCACGACTATCACTACCGTTTAGTAATAAAGTAAAGCATTACATCGCGATT
>NW_021259032.1:0-1610 GCF_002162155.2 Triticum dicoccoides | reverse complement strand
CCACTCAGTTTGGACTCCTTTAGTTTGCTGCAGGTGTTCTCATATTTCGATTGAGGTATTGGTACTGATTCTGGTGGGTTGGTTCGGGCAATTCTAAAGCTCAAGATTTGTAATGGCTGACGCCCAGGTTAGTGCATATGTACTGGGATATCTCATCTTATTATCCATGTATGTGTGCCCATGATTTATAAAATTTGATGCTACTGGTTGTGTGACTATGTGTACGCTTCAAAGTCTTCAACAATGCTAATATTGGCTATTTTTGTTAAGGATAAATTCTAAAGAACATATATGCTTTACTGATTCACACTGATCCAAAAAAATGACAAGTTTTTTCATGAATGAGGCCAATAGGAATAACCTAAAGCTGTAATTGCAGGTCGCTCTTCAACAGTTAACATATATGTTTTGCTGGAACAAAGCAATATAAGCTGAATTTGATCCATCTAATGCTTCCATACTGGGTTTGGTCCTGAGAATATAGTTTAGCTCTTGCACCATAGCTGATTACATGTGGTGTACAACTTATACTTGATCTTCCAAAAAAAAGGACAAGTCCTTTCATTCTTTTTGAACAATCTTAAACAAAAAATTTGAACAATCGACAAGTCCTTTCATCGATCAAGCCATTAGGAATAACCTAAAGTTGTAGTTGCAGTTCCCTCTTCAACAGTTAACATATATGGCTGAGAACAAAGCAGTATAAGTTCAATTTGGTCCGTCTAATCAGCTAAGCTTTCGTTTTAATATTACTGTCAAAACGATGGCATAATCTCTGTAGATTATTAGCATTTCTTGTTGTTACTGTGTAGAATATTATGTTTGGGTATCCCTCTGCTGGAAACGAGTTATTGCTATACAATTGGTTGTACCATTTCGAAAGCAATCTTGGTTTCTGACTGTAATTAACCTCTGCTTCTTTGATCCGTAGCTACCGTGTAGCGATGTCATGTATTGACCAAATTGTATAGATTCAGTGCCTTTATTAAGACTTTGTGATGATATGCCATATTCATATATTTAAGTGCCCTAAATGTGTCCTTGATTTTTATTCTCTACATTTTTAGATTAACTCAATATTTATACTATATATATTGCCCTAAAATTAAAGCCCCTCTTTTTCTTCGTCTGAAATTGAGAAATTGAATAAAACAAACAACCATCAGAATTTGCTGAGATCTTTCTAAAAATACAAGGTTGATTTACAGTCGTGTGGAATGACTATTCATATTTCATATTAATTTACCTTTTTATAGGAGTTTGTTAAGACTTATTTTTTAGTTTGTTAATTTAATATACCGCATGTTTATATATATTATAAGAGGCATATTGCTTTTATGACTCGCTTATGTCATTATGTGTAGCTCTAAATTATTCCTTGATTTATCTACAAGTATAGTTTTCACAATAGAATGTCATCTTGCATCTAGCTAAATTATTAAGACGTCATATTCGTTGGACTTGTTTTAAAAATTACTACCATTTTATTGTAAAAATAGACAAGATTTGACAACTTACTACCATTGGATTGTAAAAGTTAGACGGGCGCAGCAACACGCGCCTATCATGGTCTAGTTTATTTACACAAGATTACTTGAAGTGTGAGCTAC
>NW_021259031.1:0-1918 GCF_002162155.2 Triticum dicoccoides | reverse complement strand
AGGGAGTAGTTCACTGGCAATGATTATTCTTCGAACTAAAAGGGAGGAATAGTATCTTCAATTTCATTTTAAGGATTATTGAAAATTTCCATAATTTGTTTCTTACTTAGTTGTTCGAAACCACCTGCCTTGGATATTTATCATTGTGGGCAATGGACAAAACAATGATTTTTACTCTATGTCAGGAAAAAGACCAGGCTCAGCTCCAAGCACACAACCAGCAAACATGCCCAGCACAGTCCGCATGCATGGCTAGATGGCAGCCATATTGATTTCACACAATGTATTATATGCATCTTTTGTGGACCTTCTTTGTGGGGCCTTGTGTTTGATTTCTCGACATACTTGATTGAGTTTCGTCGGCAAGCCCATCAAGAGGATGCTTGATCCAACTAATGGCCGGTCCACTTGACCATCGAGCCTGGGATGCGAGTAACAAGCGTAATATATATGATCATCTTGTAAATCTAATGCGTCCTTGGTGGCGTCACATTCTTATGCCTCTGCACAGTGGGAGATTCATTGATCTATATTGCAATACAATCGATAATAAGGAGACATGGCACAACAGTTAATAAAGAAAGCTCATGTCAATATCATGCTATATTATTTTATCATGGCACATAGATCCAACAAAACTAATAAGAACAGAACTAGTAAATAGATTTGCATTGAGATTTTAGCAATAAATAAATATGATGATACTAGGATACTAGTTTAAAATGTTATGCATTATGGTGTTAGTATTTGTAAACTAGTATCCTATAAATTAAACTACCGTGTGATTTTTTATGCTTTCACTCCTTATAAAGTACTTTACCTAATTAATAGTGGGACCAATGTCTTGTAATCAAATTTCAACCTAGGCTTATACAAAATACGTAAACATCGCGTAGAATGTCCTATTTTGATTCCGTTGGCGTTCTATGCGGAAGAGCCATAAGAAAGGTAGTCAACCACTTTTTTGTCGGCTTAACAGTTGTTCACCCGAAATAGAACATGGTTTATTCCTTTTGTACCATCCAAATTATAACTGAGTTGAACAATAAGGTTTAAAATATTAGGTAAAATCTTCTTCCTTAGTGGTTCGCATGCACGTGTATTTAGCTTGTCAAGAAAAATGTAGCTAACTACAATTACAGGTTTACCAAAAATTACTTCACCACATATAAAAATTGTAGATCGGGAAAGCGATATTAGGCAGTTCAATGGTCGTGAATATTTTTCAAATTTAAAGGAGAAATATTATCCTCAATTTCATTTAAGGATTATAGGAAATTTCCACATTTTATTTCTAACTTAGCTATTCGAAACCACGTGCCTTAGATATTTACCATTATGGGCAATGGATAACACACTGATTTTTAATCTAGGCCAGGAAAAAGACCATGGTGAGCTCCTCGCACACAACCCAATAGAGTCCACATGATGGCTCGATGGCATCCCTGATGATTCCGTAAAATGTATTATATCCATATTTTGTGGACCTCCATCATGGGGCCATAGGAGACAAGTTAGAACTTTGATGCACTTTGTTCAATCTTATTTTAGCTTGCGAAGTTTTTTTGATCCTCTAGAATACATTGCAATGATTTCTACGAAAAGCAAAAATATAATAAAGAAGTTCTCTGAAACTTGATGGGTGTCACTCTTTAGAACTGTCTTAAATAAATGGTAATGAATTGGCCCGAACCCATAGTGTTGGAAATAAGTCTTGATAGTTGGTTATGGATGAAGTTGTCAATTGGAATTGATGTTTCGAAGATTCAAGATTATATGCCAAAAGTTTGCCTTGTGAATCAAAGTATGATATTAGTTTATGCATGTCTACACCATTGTCGCGTTCCATCAGGTGCCAACAATTCCGCTGGCCAACGAACGATCCTAATGGAGGAAACTCCTAGATTTCAGCTATGAG
>NW_021259030.1:0-669 GCF_002162155.2 Triticum dicoccoides | reverse complement strand
GTATGAAACCCTGATACTTCGAAGGAGATTGTCTGTTTTGTACACGAAGTGCATCCAGTTTTTGCCGTAAGCCTCTCTACTTTCTTGCACATGCTATGTGGGTGAAATGATGATACCATGCCAACTTGGAACCTTTTCAGAGTTCATTTCAAATGCTTTTCAATCTCTTGGTCTTATAGATCAAAATAATCAGTAAATGCATTAAAAATAACAAATGAAGTCCGAAAGGGTTGTAAATTGATGATGTGGATTTGAATGGTGCATTTTGAACACATAAAAACAAGGGGGTTCAAATAAGTTCAAAAGAAATGAAATCCCTTTTTAACAGATGAGTTTCCGTATGAAACCTACTTCAAAGGAGATTTTCTGTTTTGTACACGAAGTGCATCCAGTTTTTGCCGTAAGCCTCTCTACTTTCTTGCACATGCCATGTGGGTGAAATGATGATACCATGCCAACTTGGAACCTTTTCAGATTCATTTCAAATGCTTTTCAATTTCATGGTCTTATAGCTCAAAATAATCAGTAAATGCATGAAAAATAACAAATGAAGTCAGAAAGGGTTGTAAATTGATGATGTGGCTTTGAATGGTGCATTTTGAACACAGAAAAACAAGGGGGTTCAAATAAGTTCATAAGAAATGAAATCCCTTTGTAACAGACGAGTTT
>NW_021259029.1:0-644 GCF_002162155.2 Triticum dicoccoides | reverse complement strand
GCCTCTCCATTGAGGAAAGCCAACGCAGAGGCCCTATGGAGCCACCATCGTCGCCATCTTCCTCGTCCCTGTCCGATGATCGCCGTCGTCGATTTGCCGCACACCGGACGTCCCCGAGCCTGCTGACTGCCCCCTCGAACTCGCTGTGAGCTCCTGCGCCTTCCCCCTTGCTCACCCCCTCCGTTCTCGTCCGTTAGCCGCCGCCCCACGAAACCGAGCTCCGCCCATCGCCATGGCCAGTGAGCCCCGTGCTCCCGAGCTCCTCCGCTCGCCCTAGTAGCACCCGCCTGCTAACCGTGCTCTCAGGAGCCGAACGCACACACCTGCTCCTTCCCCCATGCACCGCAGCGCCGTCCTCACTGACGCCGAACTCCGGCCGCCGCTAAAGCTCGTCGCCGACCACTCTCCGGCCACTCCCCGGCTGCGCCACCACCCTGGTTAGATGCGGACGAGCGTCCGCATCCCGTAGTCGTGCTCCGCGCGCCAAACGGCGCTCTGTAGGCCATTTCCGCAGCGCACCACCGCGTCGGGACTCGCCGGCGGCTAAACGCCGGCGTCCGTTGACCCTTGACCGGCGTGGGTTGACCCACTGCCCGGTTTGACCCTTCCCTCTCTCTGACTGATGTGTGGGCCCAGCCCCCCCC
>NW_021259028.1:0-919 GCF_002162155.2 Triticum dicoccoides | reverse complement strand
CGTGTCTGTCATCAACATTCATAGTTTTTGCCAATTCTGGCCCGTTTCTTGGACTATTACTCTGTTTTGGCGTCCCGGTGTGATTTCCATGATTGACGAACACCGGGGTGCGTTTATGTGTCGGTTAGCAACACTCGCATTTTGGGCCGCTTCTGGCCCGTTTCGTCGACTATTACTCACCGTTTTGGGGCCCCAAAGCGATTTCCATGGTTGTTGAACCCCATGGTGCGCTTACGTGTCGATGATCAACAATCGCAGTTTGGGCCGATTTTGGCCCGTTTCTTGCACTATTAATTAGTTTTGGGCATCCCGCAGTGATTTCCACGACTGACGAACTCCGTGGTGCGTTTACATGTCAGTCATCAACACACAATTTTGGTCGACTCTGGTCCATTTCGTGCACGATTATTCACCATTTTGGCGTCCCAGAGCGATTTCCATGATTGACAATTCCCGGGGTGCGTTTGCGTGTCTGTCCTCAACACTCATAGTTTGGGCCAATTCTGACGCGATTCAAGGACTATTACTCAACATTTAGGGGTCCCGAAGCGATTTCCATAGTTGTTGAACCCCAAAATGCGTTTACGTGCCGGTCATGAACACTCACAGTTGTGGCCGATTCTGGCCCGTTTCGTGGACTATTACTCATTGTTTGGGGTCCCGGTGTGACTTGCGCAATTAACAAACCCCGGGGTGCGTTTACGTGTCGATCATCAACACTCGCAGTTTCGGCCGATTCGGGCTCGTTTTGTGGCACTCGCAGTTTTGGCCGATTCTGGCCCGTTTCATGGACTATTACTCACAGGTTTGGGGTCCCGGAGTGCTTTCCTTGATTAACAAACCCCGGGGTGCGTTTACGTATCGGTCATCAACACTCATGGTTTTTGTCGATTCTGACTCGTTTCGTGGACTATTACTC
>NW_021259027.1:0-1473 GCF_002162155.2 Triticum dicoccoides | reverse complement strand
GGTGACGCTAGGGATGTATAGATATGAATATGCAGTAACCCTAAAGTTGTTCGGAGTCCCGGATGAGATCCTGGATGTCACGAGGAGTTCCGGAATGGTCCGGAGGTGAAGAATTATATATAGGAAGTGCAGTTTCGGCCATCGGGAGAGTTTCGGGGTCACCGGTATTGTACCGGGACCACCGGAAGGGTCCCGGGGGTCCACCGGGTGGGGCCACCCATCCCGGAGGGCCCCATGGGCCAAAGTGGGGAGGGAAACCAGCCCATAGTGGGCTGGTGCGCCCCCCTAGGCCCACCCATGCGCCTAGGGTTGGAACCCTAGGGGGGGGGGGGGGGGGCGCCCCACCTTGCCTTGGGGGCTACTCCACCCTTGGCCGCCGCCCCCTAGGAGATCCCATCTCCTAGGGCCGGCGCCCCCCCTAGGGGAGCCTATATAAAGGGGGGGAGGGAGGGGGCAGCCATACCTTGAGTCTTGGCGCCTCTTTCTCCCCTGCTACACCTCTCTCTCGCAGTATACGGCGAAGCCCTGTTGCTGTGACGCCCTGCATCCACCACCACACTGTCGTGCTGCTGGATCTTCATCAACCTCTCCTTCCCCCTTGCTGGATCAAGAAGGAGGAGACATCACGCTGACCGTACGTGTGTTGAACGCGGAGGTGCTGTCCGTTCGGCGCTAGGATCTCCGGTGATTTGAATCACGTCGAGTACGACTTCCTCATCCCCGTTCTTTCAACGCTTCCGCGCGTGATCTACAAATGTATGTAGATGCAATCCAATCACTCGTTGCTAGATGAACTCCTAGATGGATCTTGGTGAAACCGTAGGAAAATTTTGTTTTCTGCAACGTTCCCCAACATCTCCTCCCTCTAAAAACGCATCGCCGGAAATTCTGAAATAAATCCAGGAATAATGCGAGCACCAGGATTTCAACCCTGATGGGTTGGGGATACCACTGTCCACCTTACCAACTCAACCCCAGGTTGATTCGCCGATAATATGGGCCTTATACATGGCCTTCGAAGTAAGGGAAAATTTACGATATGTACCGGGATGGTCATAGGGGGAAGTACCCTGCTCTCACCTGTTGCGTCACAGCGCCGTCATCTTTCCTGTCGGTGGCGCCCTAACTTCATGGGTGCCCAATCGCATTCACCATGGTAACTAGAAGATACCCTGTATGCTACAACGAAAAATCATTAGAAAGTATTTGAATTCATATTGATAATGGTGTATGGTCTATGTTGAGAACTATCCAAGAGATAAGAATCCTCTATATCTAAATAACTAGCCCCCACTAACTATTTCTCACAACATGCAAGCATGCCAAATCATCCCACAAGATGCATGAGAAAAGCGAACCAACCTGTGGTTGGATGGTTAAAGGGATTGTGGTATTCCCAGCCCACCAGGGTTCAAATCCTGGTGCTCGTATTTTTTCCTGGATTTATTTCAGGATTTCCGGCGATGCGCATTC
>NW_021259026.1:0-394 GCF_002162155.2 Triticum dicoccoides | reverse complement strand
CGGCGGCATCCTCGGTGACATCCTTGATGACGGTATCAACGTCCTCTGGGTCCATCAAAGAGGAGTCTAAATGCCAAAAAAAGGACAGGACAGAGCCAAGATCAAAGCCAGTAAAAGAGAAAGAAGAAAGAACGCAAGCATAAATGAAAGGTGAGTGGCTTACCCGTGCCAGCCCGAGGGGCGGAAGTCCCTTCCCCGCCCAGGTTTGGTGTCAAGGCGAAGCCACCGGCGCCCGTGTTCTCCTTCTCCTCCATGTGTGTGGCCTCGACGCTCGGTGCCCTTGCCCGGGACGCCCCTTGGGGCGGCGTGGTCGACGGGGGCGACACGATTGGAGAAGCCCTCTGCGGCTCCCCTTGGTGTTGCTCCCCTCCTACACCCACGGCATGGTCAGTAC
>NW_021259025.1:0-456 GCF_002162155.2 Triticum dicoccoides | reverse complement strand
ATCAGAGCGACACCACTGCCAAAGATAGGGAGAGCGCCCGAGCCACTCAGTGCTACCCTCCCGCCGCTCACACGAGAGCCACACCTACATGATGCCCGCTGAAGAGCCAGCCATGCGAACCGCCATCCGACGCTGCCGCTCCGGTGTCCACGTCCAAGCCACCATCATTCGCGACATCACGGAGCACCAACCTCCAAAGGAGGAAAGAAAGGGGTCTTCTTTCATTCCTTGCCTGGCATCAGTTTTGGAAGGTAACGTAGTAGTTCTACGTGATCCGGTTATCTTGGGACCGGTATTGTATGAGTGCTACCTCATCATTTTGTATTATTCGACCGTGTACTTGGTTCGGTGATTACTTTATATATAAAATGGGATGAAAATCTGTTTCGAGAGGGATTTGGGTAATTTTGACAGCCCCACCGCTTGTTGGATGCGCTAAATGCCTCCCCCCCCCCC
>NW_021259024.1:0-437 GCF_002162155.2 Triticum dicoccoides | reverse complement strand
CAGGCGAGGAAAATACATTTGCTTGTCGAAAAGATAGCTCTGAACTGCTTATCGGAGCTAACTAGTAAATTGTTGTGACCCTACCAATGTTAGAGACATATGCTGATGAGCGTTATAAAGCTAAGACCACTTTAAAACTCAATCATGCATAGCTGTTTTCTTTAGGCATTGTTTGTTTGTGTTGGGTTTGAAGGGGATAGTGAGGGATTAAATCCCCTGCAAGTCAAAATCCTCCCAATCCCCTTCAGACCTCTCAAATCTCCTTGGAGAAGGGATTAACCGAACGCCCTTAGAGGATGGCATAAATGTCTTTTTTTCTGAAATAAGTACCCACATTTCTAAACAAAATTAATGAAAAAAAAATCTCAAACGAAGAAGAGTTGCATATAATTGCATTAAGAAGAAATGTAGATACGGTACAAACACACAGCCAGCCC
>NW_021259023.1:0-1034 GCF_002162155.2 Triticum dicoccoides | reverse complement strand
TTACCACTATCGTTCATGGGTTAGGCATTAGAGACAACCACATTCACTTTAAATAGGGCACCACATAATTCCGTTGAGATGACACCGTATGAATTATGGTTTAGAGAAACCTAAGCTGTCATTTCTTAGAAGTTTGGGGCTGCGATGCTTATGTGGAAAGGTTTCAGGCTGATAAGCTCGAACCCAAAGCGGATAAATGCATCTTCATAGGACACCCAAAACAGTTGGGTATACCTCCTGTCTCAGATTCGAAAGCAATAAGGGATTGTTTCTAGAATCGGGTCCTTTCTCGAGGAAAAGTTTCTCTCGAAAAGTTGAGTGGGAGGATGGTGGAGACTTGATGAGGTTATTGAACCGTCACTTCAACAAGTGTGTAGCAGGGCACAGGAAGTTGTTCCTGTGGCACGTACACCAACTGAAGTGGAAGCTTATGATAGTGATCATGAAACTTCGGATCGAGTCACTACCGAACCTCGTAGGGTGACAAGGATACGTACTACTTCAGAGTAGTATAGTAATCCTGTCTTGGAAGTCATGTTGCTAGACAACAATGAACCTACGAGCTATGGAGAAGCGATGGTGGGCCCGGATTCCGATAAATGGCTCAAGGCCATAAAACCCGAGAGAGGATCCATGTATGAAAACAAAGTGTAGACTTTGGCAGAACAACTCGATGGTCGTAAGGCTGTTGAGTGCAGATGGATTTTGAAAGGAAGACAGACAATGATGGTAAGTGTCACCATTGAGAAAGCTCGACTAGTCGTTAAGATGTTTTTCGACAAGTTCAAGGAGTTGACTACGATGAGACTTTCTCACTCGTAGCGATGCTAAGAGTCTGTTGGAATTATATTAGCAATTACTGCATTATTTATGAAATCTTGCAGATAGGATGTCAAAACATTGTTTCCTCGACGATTCTTGAGGAAAGGTTGTATGTGATACAACCGGAAGGTTTTGTCTATCCTGAAATATGCTAATAAGTATGCAAAGCTCCAGCAATCCTTCTGAGGACTGGAGTGAGCATCTCGGAGTTG
>NW_021259022.1:0-631 GCF_002162155.2 Triticum dicoccoides | reverse complement strand
GAATATCAGACATCCCTCCATGGCCTTAAAACATGCCTATTCCCAAGGAGACGTGCCAACTGGATGGTTGGGTTACCCAGGCCTGTCTTGATGAAAATCCCGCAATAAGGGGACATGATCTCTGTTTTGACGAGACGTGCCAATGAAAACCGCCTTCCAAGACAAGGGGTAGCGGGCTAGAACACGATTCAAAATAATGGTCGGGTGATGACATAATGCCACCAAGATTGTCAGCGGATTGGACTCGTGAAATATTATACTCTCTGCGGGTACGTGTGGAATTTGTTTTGCAGAGCCGGACACGATTCTTGTGTTCGGAATTTACTTTGAAGTATTTGAAGGAGGAACCCACCTTGCAATGCCAAAGACAATCTACGCGTCGGGCTCATCATCATTGAATCCTAGTTCAGGGGCTACTGAGGGAGTCCTGGATTAAGGGGTCCTTGGACAGCCGGACTATGTACTTTGGCCGGACTGTTGGACTATGAAGACACAAGATAGAAGACTTCGTCCTGTGTCCGGGTGGCACTCTCCTTTGTGTGGAAGGCAAGCTTGGCTATTCGGATATGTAGATTCCTTTCCCTATAATCGACTTTGTATAACCCTAGCCCCCCCGGTGTCTATATAAACC
>NW_021259021.1:0-706 GCF_002162155.2 Triticum dicoccoides | reverse complement strand
ACCGGCAAAGAGACGCCTGCCATCGCCTGGGCTCGGTGCTAGCCCAGTAGCTCGTTCGCTCACCGTTGCCAGTCGTAAAGTGAGATGACTGCCCGCGGTAGGTGGTGCGCCGAGTTTCTACCATGCTGGAACATCCCGGATGAGTCGGTTGTTCACTGGCCGCCAGCAGAATTTTGGTAGCTCAATGTTTGCTCAAATTTGTGTGTAGGATGGATGCAAATTTTGTATTGGGTAGAAGATTACATCGATCTATTGATAGTATGAAATTTGATAGATGTTCGTGCACTCATTGCTAGAATAGAGGCTAGAGATGAGACTAGATGTGAAGCAACATCGAATTCTTCGGAATCAAAAAAGAAAGAAGTGTGCAAGCTCGAGAAGGCAATAGAGATAATCAACAATGAAGACATAGAGAAAATATTAATCCAACTTGCGGAAGCAGTTATGAAAGTTGGGTATCTTTTAAAGTGTCTAATTGTGGTTTTTGTTTTCTTTGGCCTTGCTCTCATAGCGAAGAATTGATGAATTATGCACTCCAATGTATCAAAATGCCGTTGAATGCAATAAAGAAGCAAAGAAATGTGTTTTGATGGCCCAAAATGAAATGCAAATGGAAGTACTTTTTACTCCGTTATGTATAAGGGATCGGTTAGATCCAGAGAAAACATAGTGGAGTAAAGATACTCTTTTAAGGGTTTACTATGCC
>NW_021259020.1:0-816 GCF_002162155.2 Triticum dicoccoides | reverse complement strand
AAAAAAAAAAAGTTCAGAACCGCTAGAAATGACATTGAGATTTGAGAAATTGGATGTTCAGTAGCTGTTTGGCACACATATACATAATAAAACACCTTTCCTGTTGCACAAGTTGAAGCTGATGTGCACATGAAAACACCGTCCTAGATAGTTACTCAAGATTTGCACAAGTTGGTGATGTTTTTGTCACCATGGTGCCGTTTCCATCCGCCGCACAGCCTGCACAGACTTCTTCACGCTCGACTCCAGCTCCCCCACCTATTCATTCGCCGCCTTGAGAGCATCCATGACAGTAGCCATCTTCGACGCAAGGGCTCTCATCCATGACAGTAGTCTTATTTTCTCCATCGACGATGATCCATCATCATCATCATTACACTCTGCATTCTCCTCATTACGCTTGACATCATCATCTTCCTTAGAGCTGACATCATCATTAGTTGTCAGCCAACTCACTATGTCTTATTGTATATACCTGAAAACAATAGGCAATTGGGCACTGCTTCTGCCGTGCATTTGACAAAAAATAATCACAAAGGAATGCCATATGGAAATTGATGAAATAACTTGCCTTGAATTTTACTGAGCTCACGAGTCAAAAGATAAGGGCGTCACTGACCTTATGGCTATGCTTTTCCGCAAAGTTTTTCCACCCGCCGCTAAGTCCATCCCCAGCGACAAAAAATCGACATGTGTTGAATAAAAGTAACAATTGAAAATGACAAAAGAAACAAAAAGAAGTGAAGAAAACCAATCAAACCTGAAAAAGAAACAAATAAACCATAAAAAGGGCAAAGAAAAACAGAACAAAACTAA
>NW_021259019.1:0-1808 GCF_002162155.2 Triticum dicoccoides | reverse complement strand
AGGCACGAACCAGTTCTAAAGGTGCTGGAGGGGCCCCAGACTGATAACATCCTGCCACCAATCTCTTTAGTACCGGCTCGTGGCACGAACCGGTGCTAAAAGTTCGGCACGAACCGGTACTAATGAGAGCGGCCCACCTAGCCGTTGGAACCGGCACTAATGGTCACATTAGTGCCGGCTCAAATACAAACCGGGACTAATGAGCTGAACATTTGACCCTTTTTCTACTAGTGTTCCTCTCGTGTATATGACACAGCCAACACAACATTCATGGTGTCAGTCACCTTGACAGGTACCATGTCGAACATCTGTTGCATTCTAGAAACATCCTCGGAACCAAATATCTTTTTGTAACATTGGACTACCATAGCTTCCATTTGAATAGTATTGTCGGTCATGAAACCATGGCAGCCGCTAGACTTCTGATGAGATTTCTTCTTCTCCTTTTACTTGCACGCTAATGGAAAAAGAAAGTGTTTTTGTTGCCCAAGGATGACCATTCAATTCGTGACCTTTGCCTCCACATAATCTCTTAATGGTGACAGAGGCATAGAGCTCCACCAAATTTTCATTGATTTTCAATTCGACATGATCCGGTCCAACCTTTCCAGCTCTATTTCTCATCTAACTCAGATTTTTATCTCCATTATTTTCTTGCGGACACTTCCAAACACGTCAGATTCCCATTGCCGAAAATCCTTTGACCAAGCATGAAGCTTACTGTGTATCTTTTCCAACACATTGCCTTGAAACAGTATAGTTCCAACCCTGTGCCACAACTGCCGAAACATGACCTCATAGCGGAAAATATGTGCAGTTGTGTTATGAGAAACCAGAAGTTGGTCCTCCAGCCGAACATGCAACAGATAATGATCGAAGCAAGCTATTATTTCATGTGATACTTTTTTTGCAGGGTATTTCATGTGATACTAGGGTGTTTGGAAACATCAAGGACCAGTTGCTAATGGCTAGTGCCCTGTGCAGCTGAAATATTGTATAAGATCCATCTGACACCTTTTTTTCAAAAGTCCAAGAGGAACGTGTGTAATGTAACCAAGATCCTCAAGCGCACAAACACCCACCATGTCTCTGAACGTATACATTTGCCCTTGGCTGCGAGCCCCAACACTGTCATGCTCTCCATATTGTAACACTTCATTAAAGTCTTCTAGGGCAAGCCAGGGCAGGTTTGCCAAAATAAGCAATACCCTTTAAGGTGTCTCAAGTAAGATGCATATTTTCTGTTTGTGCATCTCCATAGAGTAGTGTGAGCTGGCCTCCACTCGCTAAATCCATGACCTTCCACAGTAGCATCAATATGATATCAAGGGTAATTTAAGATATCAAGCTCTATTTCATTATTCCAGAACAGACCTAGACCACCACTACGACCTGTACTACCAACTGCATAGCTGCAATCAAAATCAAGAGTGTAGATGGTAAAGCTTCAACACATGCTTTGCTAATTTGTGTTTCAACTATGCCTAACACGGCTGAGGCAATTTTCCTCGCAAATTCTCGAAGTTCTTGTACTATTGCGGCATTGCGCAACTCATTATCCAATGACAAATCAATTTGATCAGTACAATTACAATTTGATGACTAATCATCTTCCTTTCCAATGCTATGTCATTTCTACATCTCCAAATAGTACAAAATATAGCAGCAACGCCAACCAACGTTGGCAACGGTGTTACGCACCGGCTGCTTTGAGTGTGGATGGAAGGGGCGTGGCTGACACATTACGTCGACCGGGCAGTTGGATTGACATGCACATATGGTAATCAGTTGGATATGCCCCCCCCCCC
>NW_021259018.1:0-1352 GCF_002162155.2 Triticum dicoccoides | reverse complement strand
TCAATAGTACACAAAACGGACCAGAAATTGGCCAAAATTGTGAGTGTCATTGACCGACACGTAAACGCACCACGGGGTTCGTAAATCATGAAAATCATGCTTGGACCCAAAAACAGAGTAATAGTCCAAGAAACGGGCCAGAATCGGCCAAAACTGCGAGTGTTGATGACCGACACGTAAATGCACCCTGCGGTTCGTTAACCGTGGAAATCACTCTGGGGCCCCAAAACAGTGAGTAATAGTCCATGAAACAGGCAGAATCAGCCAAAACTGTGAGTGTTGATGACTAACACGTAAGTGCGCCTTGGGGATCAACCACTATGGAAATCACTTCAGGACTAGAAAACGGTGACTAAAAGTCCACAAAATGCGTTAGAATTGGCCAAAACTGTGAGTGTTCATAACCAACACATAAGCGCACCCAGGGGTTCGTTAATCGTGGAAATTATTTCGGGGCCCCAAAACAATGAGTGATTGTCCACGAAACGGGCCAGAATTGGCCAAAACTACTAGTATTGATGACCGACATGTAAACGCACCCCGCCGTTCGGTAATCGTTGAAATCACACCGGGGCCCCAAGACAGTGAGTGTTGATGACCGACACCTAAACGCACCTTAGGGTTCAACAACTATGGAAATCGCTTCGGGACCCCTAAATGGTGAGTAATAGCCCACGAATCGCGTCAGAATTGGCCAAAACTGTGAGTGTTGACGACACACACGCAAACGCACACCGGGGATTGTCAATCGTGGAAATCGCTCTGGGACGCCCAAACGGTGAGTAATAGTGCATGAAACGGACGAGAATTGGCCAAAATTGCGAGTGTTTATAACCGACACGTAAACGCACCCCGGAGTTCGTCAATCGTGGAAATCACTCCGGGACCCCAAAACTAAGTAATAATCCAAGAAATGGGCCATAATCGGCCCAAAGTGCGCTTGTTGATGATCGACACGTAAGCGCACCATGGGGTCAAACAACCGTGGAAATCACTTCGGGGCCCCAAAATGGTGAGTAATAGTCCATGAAACGGGCCAGAATCGGCCAAAACTGTGAGTGTTGATGACCGACACGTAAACGGACCTTAGGGTTCAACCACTATGGAATCGCTTCGGGACCCATAAATTATGAGTAATAGTCCACGAATTGCGTCAGAATTGGCCAAAATTGTGAGTGTTGACGACAGAGACACAAACGCACCTCGGGGATTGTAAATCATGGAAATCGCTCTGGGACTCCAAAACGGTGCTCAATAGTACACAAAACGGACCAGAAATTGGCCAAAATTGTGAGTGTCATTGACCGACACGTAAACGCACCACGGGGTTCGTAAATCATGAAAATCACGCT
>NW_021259017.1:8175-10212 GCF_002162155.2 Triticum dicoccoides | reverse complement strand
ATAGCATAATCCTACCCGGCGATCCTCTCCTCGTCGCCCTGTAGAAAAGCGATCACCGGGTTGTCTGTGGAACTTGGAAGGGTGTGTTTTATTAAGTATCCGGTTCTAGTTGTCATAAGGTCAAGGTACAACTCCAAGTCGTCCTGTTACCGAAGATCATGGCTATTCGAATAGATTAACTTCCCTGCAGGGGTGCACCACATAACCCAACACGCTTGATCCCATTTGGCCGGACACACTTTCCTGGGTCATGCCCGGCCTCGGAAGATCAACACGTCGCAGCCCCACCTAGGCAAAACAGAGAGGCCAGCACGCCGGTCTAAACCTAAGCGCACAGGGGTCTGGGCCCATCGCCCATAGCACACCTGCACGTTGCGTGGGCGGCCGGAAGCAGAACTAGCCCCCTTAATACAAGAGCAGGATTACGTTCTAATCCGGCGCGCGCCGCTCCGTCGCTGACGTCTGAAGTGCTTCGGCTGATACCACGACGTCAGGATACCCATAACTACTCCCACGTAGATGGTTAGTGCGTATAGGCTCGTAGCCAACTCAGATCAAATACCAAGATCTCGTTAAGCGTGTTAAATATCCGCGAACGCCGAACAGGGCCAGGCCCACCTGTCTCCTAGGTGGTCTCAACCTGCCCTGTCGCTCCGCCACCAAGTAACAGTCGGGGGCCGTCGGGAACCCAGGCCCACCTCTACCGGTATGGAGCCACCTGCCCCTTCAGCCCCCAACTCCGAACAGTATCACAGGTAATGTAACAGTGTAAAGTATATAGTATATGTCCGTGATCACCTCCCGAAGTGATCACAGCCCAGTAGTATAGCATGGCAGACGGACAGGAGTGTAGGGGCACTGATGGAACACTAGCATCCTATACTAAGCATTTAGGATTGTGGGTAAGGTATCAATGACTGTAGCAGCAATGACAGGCTATGCATCAGAATAGGATTAACGGAAAGCAGTAACATGCTACACTACTCTAATGCAAGCAGTATAGAGAAGAGTAGGCGATATCTGGTGATCAAAGGGGGGGCTTGCCTGGTTGCTCTGGCAAGAGAGAGGGGTCGTCAACTCCATAGTCGAACTGGTCAGCAGCAGCGTCGGTCTCGTAGTCTACCGAAGAGAAGAGGGGGAAGAAATAATGAATACATAGCAAACAAAGCATCACAAAATATAACAAGGCAATACGCGGTGTTCGGTGTGCCCTAACGCGGTAGTAGGTGATACCGGTGAAGGGGGAAAACATCCGGGAAAGTATTCCCGGTGTTTCGTGTTTTCTGACAGATGAACCGGAGGGGGAAAGTTGCGGGTTTGATATGTTAGGGGTGTGTGGTGGACGAACGGGCTACGTATCCGGGTTCATCTCGTCGTTCTGAGCAACTTTCATGTTGAAAATATTTTAGTCCGAGTTACGGATTAAAAGATATGATTTTCTAAAGATTTAATTATTTTCTGATTTTATTTAATTATTTATTTAAATCCAACACTATCCAGAATAGTAAATGATGACGTCAGCATGACATCAGAGTGATGTCAGCAGTCAACATTGACCATTGACCTGGTCAACCTGACGTGTGGGTCCCTCTGTCATTGACTAAGATTAACTAAAACAGATTAATTAGTTTAATTAGTGATTAGGTTAATCTAATCAGGATTAATTAACTTAATTAATTAATTAATATTTTAATTATTTTAATTATTATTTATTTATTTATTTAATATTTTTAATTCCTTTTTTATTAAAACGTTTTGGGCTAGGCCCACCTGTCATTGGCACAGGGAGCCATAGCGGGTGTGGGGGGGTTCACGGGCGTCGAGCGCGACCGGCAGGGGCAACCCAACTGGGGCGCCGGCGACCACGGCAGAGCGCCGGAGAAGAGGGGGCCGGTGGCCTGGGGCGGCCTGGGTGGGCGCGGGTCGGCAGTGAGGGGAGCCGCAGCGAGGGGGCGCGACACACAGGGGGACGGGGAAGGGCAGCCGCAGCTGCGGTCGGCACGGGCGCGCGACCATGGGCGTGCGAGCGAGCGGGAG
>NW_021259017.1:0-6705 GCF_002162155.2 Triticum dicoccoides | reverse complement strand
ATCTGGTTACGAAACTCTAACGAATCTTCTCGGTCTTGGTTGCTCTTCTCGAAGAGATCGATCCATTACATTGATGTCTTCATTACTCTTCTTCCAGCCATCAGGATGAAGTCAGCATCCTTTCTTCAGGATCTCCATCGTACTTACGAATAGGTAAGGGGCAGCTCGGCTACGACATAATGCTTATGAGGGAAACAATCTGGGGTTAACCCATGAATGAGCATAAGATTATCTCTCGAGTTGAACATATAAAATACATCGAGAGTAAGGTACGAAGGTACAATAAGAGGTTCCAAGCGGATAGGTGGTTGCTCGAAGTCCGAACCAGAGTGAGAAAGGGGTTCAGAGTAGCGACAGTAAATATTGCGTCTGATACCATAATAGAGCACTAGGAAGGTGGCCCATGAATTAAATACGAAGCTAAGCGTGGGGAATAACCACTAGAAACAGGGTCGTGCAGGAGAGTCAGGTTTCGATCCAGTGGACCTGTGGGTTATGGGCCCACCATGTGGGTTAGAAGTAGGAAGGGCGGAGACGTCTTGCGTGATCATGCAAGCAAGGCATGTCAGGGGGGTAGCCTGTCGATTATGTCGGCGACAACGTCGATACCAAGGGCGAGGGACGAAGAGAACTATTTTCCTGCTCGTTGAACGAGGCGGGCCAAGAGGCAAAGTTCTCATCCATCGGCGGTTACCGAAATGCCATCAACAATAGAAACAGGGTCTCACTGTCAGAGTTGTACACCGAGGTGTTTACCTACGCAGTGAATTATTACTGCTTAGATTATATAGATCACAAAAAAGGTTAAAACAAATAATGGAAAGGAAAACGTGTTTAAACACATATATCAGGGGTATATCCTTCCCAAGGACAAGCAGAGCATGATATCCTTGGCAGGATATAATGTAGAAAACTCCTTAGGAAAGGGGAGAGAAATTTCATGACATTACCGATGCAACGGTGTTTGGGTAATTGAGCAAGTAACATTTAGCATTGGGCTTCAAATGTTCTTGTTGAGAATCGGAGCACCACCGACATGCTTCGAGATAGCATTGACATGGTCTATAGGTGAAGATCAGACTTTGGAAACAACAGGATCCATCAGGAACAACTTATAGAATAAGTCTTACAATTTCCTCATTGAAGAATGGATAACCTTGCTGAAAAGGAAACTATAACACTTGGTCCTCCGGTCAGGTGTGCATGACATCACCTTACCGGGTCATATGAGGATCAATGTTATAACTCTTGAAAATATGTTCCAACCATCATATCTGACCGAGATTCAGATCTGATTGGGGTCATGATACCTCAGACCCAGGATGCCTGAGAAGAAAAGGTGTAACACAAATTGACGAGAAGACATTGTAAGATTCTCGGGGAAATGAACTATGTAGTGATTTCCGTTATCAAGAGTCCATCATTAACCCAAGGAGAGGACAAGGAGGTGTCTGGTGAACTCAACAGCAATTCACCGAGATTCCCAAAAGATGGATGTCCACAATTAAGTGAACAAGGAGATAACATTGGTCAGATCAAATGATATAAGGAAATATGCTCAAGGAAAACATACACCATTAAACATTGGTTGAAAGGTGCGCTCGAAATATGGGTTGGGTTGCACGACCAATGTCAGAATGGTGATTCAATAGTCAATAGCCTAAGAATGAACTTTCGACCATTAACTTCAAAAAAATAGGGTTGCTAGAAGGAAAGAATCCAAACAACACCATTCACTTGTTGGAATTAACACGGGGACCAAGAAAGAATGGTGATGGTGAGAAGTATTTCTATGTCAAGAATTCTCAAGAGGTGGAACAAATCTCAGAACATTCTTGACATAAAGGATGGTAATACTCCAAGGTAAAGAAGAACAATTGCTGGATAGCAAGGAACTCAAGATATAACACCAAACATGAACAAGCTTGTGTTGGTGGGAGGGCAATAAAGTGGTCGACGATAATACAATTCATCGAGGGCAAGGATGGTGTTTCTCATCATGAATTCAATTGATATCCTGGATGAACTCAGAATGTTGATGATGATCATGACACAATTGTCGAGAGATTTCATGCAGATGTAATCAATTAGCGACGACATCAAGTCAAAGGAATGGTGAAGCAAGAGGTTATTGGATCCACAGTTACGACACAAACTCGAACTCAAGCTTGTTGTTTAAGGTGAAAGGGTATGACGAGGAAAATCGACGTAAGATTAGCTATCGTCGCAAATTGGTGCTCCGAGAATAAGGGCCGGGTTGCACAGTTAAGATCATCACGACAATGATATAGCCAAACAGGCTAGGAATGGCGTGATCGGGTACAAACTCATACTTATAGAAGCTTACTGAAGAGTTATTGAACCATAGAGCGGACTCGGTTCAGTTATCGGTGTCTTTGAGTGTTTAATAACTCAGAGCCCATGAAAAATTGGAATCAATGGGAAGGTAGCACTTGATGAAGAACTCATAAGAAGTTATGCAGTTCCAAGATAATCTCGAGATACCAGGGGGGTAATACTCGATGACATATCAAAGTAGAGGTTGGACGGGGGGTATTGCTCTATAGAAGACAAGTGTTAAAACTTGCACGAGAAATGGTATTTAAAAGAGAACATGGTCGGAACCACGATTGCAAAAGGCCAGATCCCTGATATAAGATGAACTTATACCAAAGGAATAATTAATTTAAGAGAAGCTTTAATGATAAGATCTACATCGTCTCCATGGGCATGAACACAAGTTCAAGGTCGACTCCCACTTCTCCAATGCATAACCTTTCATTCACTTCTCACGTTCGATGAAGTTGCAGTGTTGAAATTTTATCTGGCGAAGCACCAGAAGAGTATGATTCGTGAAAACTTTCGGGTTCACACGGTTTAGTGAAGGCATATGTTCAACCCATAGGGGCTTCTTGGAATCATATACCAGAATCTTTAGAAATAATTAACTCAAGCTCGAAGGCAGAGCATGGTTGAGAAAGCAGAGGATACAATTTACCAAAGGCATTATCTATCAGAGGAAAGGCTCACAAGGTTATTGAATATGAAGGGCGTTGTCAGATAAAATCCAACAAAGGATCTGGTGGTCCACAAGGGATCTGACGTGAGCATTGGTACTCCACTAGAGGAAGAAGAATGCAAGGAGATCAAATTATAGAAACAACTGACTAACTCAATTGTCAAATGCCAAGGAATTATGATTTCCAAATCAAGGGATCAGAAGCAATGCTCTGATTAGGGATTGATAAGTTGAATAGCCTTAGGGTACAATCAACGACAATTGGATTGGTCGAGAACCAATTCCAGTTAAAAGAATGGCAGCTCAGTCGGAAAGGTAATTTATAAGGATCAATGATGTTTGCGGGTATTCGCAAACATATTGAGTCAACAGACTCAAAATGATAATGACAAGGAATGTCATTAAGACTACGAGACTTATGGGATTAACCATAATGCAAGCAAGCAAGAATTTCAAGAGCCAAAGGCTCCAGAGGATTTTAGGAAGATCGAATATTATTTTGAAGACTTTTGTGAAACACATGAACAACTGGGGATGAGCGGATACTCGGCAAGCGCGAGTAATTATCCGTAGGGGTATTCATGCAGCAAGGAACTGCAGGGCAGTAAGCGTAAAGAATTCTCGGAATAACGAAGAGTATTTCAGGACATCTTGTAATAACAAGAGCAACTGGGGATGACAATATGAACGATAGGTGTAAGTAGTTATCCAGAGGGATTTATCGATGGAAGTGAATTGCAAAAGCGATGGCACATAGTCTCGAGAGCACATCGTAGAGTATCTTCGGAATCTTCTGGTTAGCAGACGGTCATCTGAAGTGAGGGGCTCTCCGGGAGAAAGTACTTGCGAGAACCTAAAGTTAGTTTTGTTTTTAGCAAAATCGTTTAACCCGAATAGAAGAGAGTTCAGAATCCCAGAGTAAAGATCGAGGAGTAAAAGATCCTAATACCACCCAATGGCGACGTGGGCCCATGGGCCGCACAGCCATGTTAGTAAAAGTTTTGTAAAGTCTAGACCCGACTTCGGCCAAGGAGTTGGAAGGGGGATTCCTACAGGCAGTTGGCTCTGATACCAACTTGTGACGCCCCCGATTCAATCGTACACTAATCATGCACGCAAACGTGTACGATCAAGATCAGGGACTCACGGAAAGATATCACAACACAACTCTAAAAACATAAATAAGTCATACAAGCATCATAATACAAGCCAGGGGCCTCGAGGGCTCGAATACAAGTGCTCGATCATAGACGAGTCAGCAGAAGCAACAATATCTGAGTACAGACATAAGTTAAACAAGTTTGCCTTAAGAAGGCTAGCACAAACTGGGATACAGATCGAAAGAGGCGCAGGCCTCCTGCCTGGGATCCTCCTAAACTACTCCTGGTCGTCGTCAATGGGCTGCACGTAGTAGTAGGCACCTCCGGGGTAGTAGTCGTCGTCGACGGTGGCGTCTGGCTCCAGGGCTCCAGCATCTGGTTGCGACAACCAGGTAGAAGGGAAAGGGGGAAAAGAGGGAGAAAAGCAACCGTGAGTACTCATCCAAAGTACTCGCAAGCAAGGAGCTACACTACATATGCATGGGTATATGTGTAAAGGGCCATATTGGTGGACTGAACTGCAGAATGCCAGAATAAGAGGGGGATAGCTATTCCTGTCGAAGACTACGCTTCTGGCAGCCTCCGTCTTGCAGCATGTAGAAGAGAGTAGATTGAAGTCCTCCAAGTAGCATCTCCAAGTAGCAACTCCAAGTAGCAACTCCAAGAAGCATCGTATAGCATAATCCTACCCGGCGATCCTCTCCTCGTCGCCCTGTAGAAAAGCGATCACCGGGTTGTCTGTGGAACTTGGAAGGGTGTGTTTTATTAAGTATCCGGTTCTAGTTGTCATAAGGTCAAGGTACAACTCCAAGTCGTCCTGTTACCGAAGATCACGGCTATTCGAATAGATTAACTTCCCTGCAGGGGTGCACCACATAACCCAACACGCTTGATCCCATTTGGCCGGACACACTTTCCTGGGTCATGCCCGGCCTCGGAAGATCAACACGTCGCAGCCCCACCTAGGCAAAACAGAGAGGCCAGCACGCCGGTCTAAACCTAAGCGCACAGGGGTCTGGGCCCATCGCCCATAGCACACCTGCACGTTGCGTGGGCGACCGGAAGCAGAACTAGCCCCCTTAATACAAGAGCAGGCTTACGTTCCAATCCGGCGCGCGCCGCTCCGTCGCTGACGTCTGAAGTGCTTCGGCTGATACCACGACGTCGGGATACCCATAACTACTCCCACGTAGATGGTTAGTGCGTATAGGCTCGTAGCCAACTCAGATCAAATACCAAGATCTCGTTAAGCGTGTTAAATATCCGCGAACGCCGAACAGGGCCAGGCCCACCTGTCTCCTAGGTGGTCTCAACCTGCCCTGTCGCTCCGCCACCAAGTAATAGTCGGGGGCCGTCGGGAACCCAGGCCCACCTCTACCGGGATGGATCCACCTGCCCCTTCAGCCCCCAACTCCGAACAGTATCACAGGTAATGTAACAGTGTAAAGTATATAGTATATGTCCGTGATCACCTCCCGAAGTGATCACAGCCCAGTAGTATAGCATGGCAGACGGACAAGAGTGTAGGGGCACTGATGGAACACTAGCATCCTATACTAAGCATTTAGGATTGTGGGTAAGGTATCAATGACTGTAGCAGCAATGACAGGCTATGCATCAGAATAGGATTAACGGAAAGCAGTAACATGCTACACTACTCTAATGCAAGCAGTATAGAGAAGAGTAGGCGATATCTGGTGATCAAAGGGGGGGCTTGCCTGGTTGCTCTGGCAAGAGAGAGGGGTCGTCAACTCCGTAGTCGAACTGGTCAGCAGCAGCGTCGGTCTCGTAGTCTACCGGAGAGAAGAGGGGGAAGAAATAATGAATACATAGCAAACAAAGCATCACAAAATATAACAATACGCGGTGTTCGGTGTGCCCTAACGCGGTAGTAGGTGATACCGGTGAAGGGGGGAAAACATCCGGGAAAGTATTCCCGGTGTTTCGTGTTTTCTGACAGATGAACCGGAGGAGGAAAGTTGCGGGTTTGATATGTTAGGGGTGTGTGGTGGACGAACGGGCTACGTATCCGGGTTCGTCTCATCGTTCTGAGCAACTTTCATGTTGAAAATATTTTAATCCGAGTTACGGATTAAAAGATATGATTTTCTAAAGATTTAATTATTTTCTGATTTTATTTAATTATTTATTTAAATCCAACACTATCCAGAATAGTAAATGATGACGTCAGCATGACATCAGAGTGATGTCAGCAGTCAACATTGACCATTGACCTGGTCAACCTGACGTGTGGGTCCCTCTGTCATTGACTAAGATTAACTAAAACAGATTAATTAGTTTAATTAGTGATTAGGTTAATCTAATCAGGATTAATTAACTTAATTAATTAATTAATATTTTAATTATTTTAATTATTATTTATTTATTTATTTAATATTTTTTAATTCCTTTTTTATTAAAACGTTTTGGGCTAGGCCCACCTGTCATTGGCACAGGGAGCCATAGCGGGTGTGGGGGGGTTCACGGGCGTCGAGCGCGACCGGCAGGGGCAACCCAACTGGGGCGCCGGCGACCACGGCAGAGCGCCGGAGAAGAGGGGGCCGGTGGCCTGGGGCGGCCTGGGTG
>NW_021259016.1:0-393 GCF_002162155.2 Triticum dicoccoides | reverse complement strand
AAATGATTCGCCCCCTGACTGCTGGGACCCACCAGCTACATCTTCGCACGCAAGGAAGTGCCTGACAGTCGGGACCCACCTGGTCGAAGCGTACGTAGCGTTGTCATTCTAGTCGGAAATGTGTACATACATATTGGTCGATCGATCTGTGTGCAGGCTGCAGCGATGAACCGTGGCCGTGTAAGGAAGGGCACGTGTCGTAGTAGAGGCGCGCATGTAGCATGTCACGCAGTCCCGTTAACATCGTGTACATGTATGTACAGCGGCCAGGGTGCAAGAAAGTAAATACGGCCATGTACGTACATACGGGCGGGGTCTCGAATGCCTCCTCGCGCATATGTACGGCCAGGGCTCGTGTACATCGCTGGTTCGGAACGGAAAAACTGCGTCGTC
>NW_021259015.1:0-804 GCF_002162155.2 Triticum dicoccoides | reverse complement strand
TTTAGAGGGGATGCAGCAGGAAAGAGAGAACGCAAGGGAAGGGGAGCAGTAGCAGGGCTCACCAGAGCACAAGCGGGCGGCGAGGACGAAGCAGAGGCAACCCGAGGTGGCAGGTACCAGGGCGGCGCGGCTCCATCTCCATGGATGGGCGGCCAAGGTTTCTTTCCTGCGAAGAGAAAACGAGAGAGATGAGAGATTCTGAGAGAGAGCGAGATCCAGGGGAAAACGAAGGGAGAAGGTGGAATGGGCGGTTCCTAGTGACTGTCGCTGCTGGCTGGGAACCTTCGACGGGGAAGCACCAGCGAGGAGGAGGCTGAGCGCGGGAGGCCGGCGCTGGGTCGTTGCGGGAGAACCTGGACAGGGGCTCGAACGAGCAGGAGATCGGGCGTGGTGGTAGAAGGCCTGCGGGAGGAGGTAGCAGGTGAAGAGGAGTTGGATCAAGGGAAGCTTGGGAAGGGAAGTGGAGGGTGTGGATTGGGCAGCGGCGAAAATCAAGGGAAGTGGTCGGATTGAATTTGGATCGGGAGGGGATCCCGAGGTGGGAGGTGGAGCTAGTGGCGGCGGCGCGACGGGACAAGGGAGAGGATTTTTAGAGTTTGCCAAAATGGACTAGGGGTGGATGAATATATATACATCACGGATTAAGTTAGGGGCTACCTCGTCCCTCCGATCACAATCGAACGGACGCGAATAAATAGACTAAGGAGTCCAAATAAGAAAACGGGGATGTTTTAGGGATGTTGGGGGATGATTCGGACTCATCGGTCATGACCGTGCGGGTCGGGTTCGGGCAAGTTTCGGACG
>NW_021259014.1:0-538 GCF_002162155.2 Triticum dicoccoides | reverse complement strand
CCACACGCCTCGCCGGCGTCGCCTGTCCCCGCCGCCACCAGACGCCACCGCGTCGCCCCCCCTGCGCCTCTCGCCGCCGCCCGGATCGAACCCCATCGTCGCCCCGAGCACCGTCGTCGGTCGGCTCCCCGACACCGTCGCCCTGGACCCCGCCGTTCCTCGGAATCCCTCGCCGGATCTCGACTTCGCCGCCACCCGAAGGCCTTGCCGGACTGCTTCCTCGCCGGATCCCCTCCCCCGCATCGTTCGTCTCCGCCTCCTCCTCGACCCCCGCTGCCCGTGCCCTACAGACCCGCGGTGAGGCACCGACCTCCCCTCTCCCTCGTCCTTCGTACTCTCCGTGCGCCATCCGCCCCATCTCGGCTCCTGCGCCCCGCGGTGGCCATCGCCCACGCGCGCCCTGGCCGCACACCCGCGTCGACCAAGCCCGGCCTTGACCTCCACCGCACGCGCCGGTCGCGTCCCGCGCCATCGTGCGCGCGCTCGCACTGGCCGCGCCCCGCGCTCCCCGCTCCTGCTCGCCATGGTGCCTCGCACC
>NW_021259013.1:0-903 GCF_002162155.2 Triticum dicoccoides | reverse complement strand
GGTTCTGTGACGCCTTTGTCTGGTCGTTGAACACAAACGAAGTACGCGAAGTTGCAGCTATGGAGAACTTTTAATCTAAACGGTGCCCTAAGGGCTGTATATAAGGAGGAAGAGAGGGGGAAAAGTTAGTTCGCGCCAATGCTTGTCGATCCTGCACTTCACGTTCAGCTTTACAAGCAAGATGGAATAAACGAGTGATATTAGTATACTCCTTATAGTCTAGAATGGTCTGAATCTCTCTATTTAATCCACCCAGAAAACGTGCAAGCATAGCTTCATTCTCCTCAACAATACCACATCGAATCATGCTAGTTTGTAATTCCTGATAATATTCTTTACAGAATTTTTTCCTTGTCTTAAACGCTGCAATTTTTGAAGCAGTTCGCGTTGATAATATGGTGGAACCCAACGCGTACGCATAACAGTTTTCAAAGCAGCCCAAGTAGTTGGAATAGGATATAATCTACAATGTTCAGACCACCAGACACATGCAAAACTAGTGAAAGCACAAACAGCAGCAGCAACCCGTCTCTCCTCGGGATATTGTAAACATGTAAAACGTTGTTCAGTTTCTAACTCCCAAGTAAGATATATATCAGGAACATATCTACCCTCAAATGGTGGAATATTCAATTTCAGTTTAGGAATATGGACATCATCTCGTACCTGAGGTGGTGGTGCAGGCCTACCATTACGAATATATACCTGAGGTCGACCTGCTGGTGGTGGTGCTGGTGGTTGCACGTAGTTTTGATTTTGAGCAACCTCATCCTCGTAATCTCCCACATAATCATCCTCCTCCGCATCAGCAGCAGGAGCCACAGAAGTATCAACAGCAGCACCAACAGTTTGGCCAAACGCAAGAGGAACACGGCTCGCTCGGCGGAGGTCTATTTCGCGACG
>NW_021259012.1:0-1691 GCF_002162155.2 Triticum dicoccoides | reverse complement strand
TGAGTGGTTGGATCCGGTGATGGCGGCGCTAGAGCGTCACTCCCTTCCGGAAGGCATTGCTTTTGAAGAACCTCGTCGTTCGCGTGGTGTCAATTAGATGGTTGGTGCGAATACATTCATTGTTGTAGTTTGCCGATCGTGGATCTGATCATTTTGGTCTTTTCACCTCCCCTATGCATAGCTTTGCTCTTATATGATTTTGCTATTTGTTGGCATGTTTTTGTGTGTGTGTGTGTATGTGTGTTGGTATTGGCTGTGTGCATCCTAGCTATGCAGAGGGCATGTGTGTGATCATTATGTTTGTATCCTCTTGATGCTTCATTTTGAGTCAATAAAATCCACCCTTTAACAAAAAAATTAGTGACCTTACAAATCATGGAAGGTGAAACACAGAAAAATCTCAGATTCCCACAGACATGCATGTTAAAGTAGAAGAATCCACTTTTCTTAGTTATAGGTACACATTCACCATCTCGGCTCTTTTTGTTTGTACTATCAATTATTTTATAATAAATCGTGGATGATATTCACAAAGTTCATGGGTCCATGAGAGATGTTTTGTGTGGCACATTCTAGTGGAGATTAACCTGAAACATCCAAGTGCTTTGATCAAAACATATGTTACTGTACGTATGCTGGAAAAGGCCGTTGCTCTCAGGAAGCGTGCCAAGGTGCTCGGAGGAAGACTTAACTCGAAGATGTGGGGGATTTTTATGGAGTAGTACCTCAAGGTAGGGGATCTCAAGAATGCTCATTGGTGCGCCGACTGTGCAATCAAGAAGGGACACATCAGCGGTAGGAACTGCTGATCTGGGTGCGACTGCATGACGTGGCCAAGGCCTTGGAAATATAGGCTACTTTGCGAAGAAAGAGACGTGGATGGAGCTGAGAACTTCGTTGTGGTGTTAAAGAAGGTGCAACAAGATCTAGGGACGGTGGTGTTCCAACCGTTGGTATGAACCGCATGCAGCTGCTGGAAAGTTCCCCAGGATGTGACACCATCTATAGATCGAAAACTTTGAAGTCAGCAAGGAAACAAACAAGCTGGTTGATTCCATCTGTGTTGATTGATTGCTTGATTAGCAACCCTCTTTGTTTCATCTCAACAACAGGCAGTAGGGTGCTTTTGATTGTTTTAGCTGTTTTATTTCGTAAAAACTATTGCCAGGATGTATATTGAAATTTAGCCTGGTATCTATTTTGGCTTCGTTTGAACACCATTGGATAGAAATCTAGCCTGGTATTTATTTTGGCTTCTTTTGAACACCATTGGAGTACTTGGGCTATTTGAATTGCTCTGCTTTTTAGTTGTACCGCGGTCGACATAATGAACTCTACATGTTTCGCATGTTGGAATCAAAATTTGAATTCATTTACTTAGTTCGTGGAAATCAGAGTTTCTTGCCTATCGGATCCTTGCCAAGTGAATCTTGAAAACACCAAAAAGATTCCTTGCTAAGTAAATGAGGGATGATTTGCAACCATCATATGGTGTTTAATGTCTGCATAAAAATAAATAAAAGCTAGGTACATTGTCACAAAGATTACAAGTGGACGAATGTAAAGAAAAATGATAACTTTGAAGAACGTAGTTTTTGTAATTGAGCAGAATAACCAGAGAAAAAAATTAAGCAGACTATGTGTCTATTTAATGATTCATGTAGTCGTCATCAGATGTTACTAACACAAAC
>NW_021259011.1:0-714 GCF_002162155.2 Triticum dicoccoides | reverse complement strand
CCCCCCCCCCTCACGAAAGCCGCCGCCGCCGGCACCTGGAGGGGGGAAACGGACGCGTCGGGTCTACACGGAGTGGATGTAGCTGTGGGCCTGGCCCGGATGTTGCTCCAAAGTCTTCCTTTGGGCCGACCTAACACAACCGGGTGGAGAGGTCCACTGGTCAAAGCCCGTCCATGCAAAGTCAAAGGGCTAGATCCCGTGGTCAAACGCTACAGGGTTAGGCGGGACGGGGGCCCTGGGGGGTAGCAATGCCACCGGAGCGTCGTACCGGGCCCTCATACATGCGGGTGGTGTTGTGGCATGTCCGAAGAGGCGGCACGCGTCTCCGGGTTGTGGCCCCCCTCACGGACGGCAATGAAACGGTAGTAGACGTTCTGCGGTAATGATGCAGCGTGAATATTATTAAATACTTGGAGCGCGATAAAATCATGAGTTTTTTACACAACGTGGGCACATGTGCTATAGGACTGATGGTAATTTTTCATAATTTTTTGTGATGGAGAAGTATCTGAACACTTCCCTCTACGCGGATTGCTCTTCGCACGTCTACGACTGTGGCCGGCGGCCTCCGGGGGCTAGCATACCGTCAAATCTTGCGTAGGCGGCCTCTCACAAGTCTAGAAGTGTTGAGGCGGTTGCAAACTCCCAGCACGCGTCTCCGGGGTGTGCCCCCCCCTCACGGACGCCGCCGCCGCCGGCACCTGGAGGGGGGAA
>NW_021259010.1:0-840 GCF_002162155.2 Triticum dicoccoides | reverse complement strand
AGAATAAAAGTTATGAATTTTTGAAGTTTAAATAATATTCTGGAATTTCCTGATTTAAATTAAATCCAGAAATATAATTATTGCGCCAGCATGACGTCAGCATGACGTCAGTGGTCAACTGCGGCTGGCTGAGGTCAAACCTGACGTGTGGGGCCCACACGTCAGTGACAGGGGGGGTTAAACAGGATTAAATTAATCCTAATTAGGGATTAGTGGCGCTGGGGCCCACTGTCAGTGTCAGGGGGGGGGGTTGACTAACAGTAGTTTAGCGCTAATCTAACCACCTGGCCGACAGGGCCCACGCGTCAGTGACCCTGGGAGGTCAAACCCCAGGTCGGACAAGTCAAACCCCACCGGCGACATGACGCCGGCGAGGTCCGAGACGGCGGCGAAAGTGCTTTTTGCCATTCCGGCAACCAAATGGACGGCGGAAGGCATCTACGTGTTGCTGAGGTTGAGCCGCGACTATTGGTGGTGGTGGTTGGGCTCGGGGTGGCCGGAGTTGACGGCGGCGAGCTCGGCTGCGGCGGCCGGAGTTCGGGTGCGGTCGGAATCGGCGTTGCAGGGCGTTAGAAGAGGTGTTGGTGCGTGCTACGTGCTCCTGGTGAGGTGTGGAGCACGATGGTGTGCTCGGTTGGGCGCTACGGCGACCGTGGCCACGACGGCGACATCGCCGGCGGCGTGGAGCTCTCGGCCAGGGTGGGGCTAGGGCCTAGAGGTCGAAAGAGACCAGGGGAGAAGGGGGAAACGATCCGGGGGCTCACCGCGGTTGCAGTGGGCGTCGAAGCGGGCTCGGGGACGCGCCGGAGACGACGAATTCGACGGCGACGATGATCGGAG
>NW_021259009.1:0-653 GCF_002162155.2 Triticum dicoccoides | reverse complement strand
TGGAAACATTGAGGTTCCTACTTTGAATCTCACTACCTGCAACATTTTTGAAGGTTCGGTAAAATGGGCCAAGCCCAGGACGCAAGGGGGTGTGCATTGGTTTGTTGAGTTGCCTTTAGGCGTTGGGGTCTCGTTTACCCAAGAAAGAAACAGAGAAAAAGATGAAGAAAAAAACAATGGCAAATATAAAATAAAAGGAAACCCGTGAAAACAGAGAAAAGAAAGAGAGAAAACCGGAAGAAATTATAGAGGAAGAAAGAAAGAAAAACAGTTAAACCCAAAAAAAGGAACATAGAAAGCGGTGAAAACGTAAAAAAAACAGAAAAATACAACCGTAGAAAATGTAACCAAAAACCAGTACAATGGTCGTCCCAAGTGAGCAAGGAAATGAAATGAGCAAACCGCTAAATGGGCCGGCCTAGAAATAAAGCGCGAGGGAGTTTCTTCAAGCGAGCAGAGTATATAACTCGCTATAAGCGACATATAGCTCTTGCGGCGATTGATGCCCCTTTTCCTTTGCTAGTGTGACCCCAGTAAATTATTATTTTTGTTTAGAAATCATCGATGCAATGTCCCAAGTATAGATCCATATGTTTACGTTTAATTCAATTGTTGATGTCTTTAAAGTTACTTGTACTAGGCAGTTGTTGGGT
>NW_021259008.1:0-384 GCF_002162155.2 Triticum dicoccoides | reverse complement strand
ACACAAAAACTAATGAAGATTCCTAAATCGGTCAAGAAATTGGTCAGAAATCAGGTCTTGCGGTATGGGTGGTACACTGGTACCTTACATGGGCTAGGCCAGTAGACATCGCTAAGTAAGTTCTTTTTCAGGGTACATCGCTAAGTAAGTGATTGCAATTTTGTTTTTGGTAGCTTACCAAGCTGGCCACTTGGGTATTGCTAAGTAAGTGTCCCGGGCATTTCTGGAACGTGGGCCGGGCTTAGGCTTCTTCATTTTTTTGCATGTAACGGACATAATAAGATAAACAAACTGTGAGAACATATTTTCAAGTATTTACAAAATAAATTGAAATTAATTTTCTTAAAAGTTTCAATAATGTTAAGAAAAACTAAGTTCCTAACA
>NW_021259007.1:0-1156 GCF_002162155.2 Triticum dicoccoides | reverse complement strand
GACCTCCGTCTGCATGAGTGCACATCTTTTCAGAAACTTGTCAACAAAGCCATCAGTGCTGAAACTGGTCAGACTGACTATGACGCAACACGCAAGCATGGCCGTGATATGGGTTCCTCATCCGGTGCTGGTCCTCAGAAGCGCCGCGTGTGGGTGCCCAACACCGCCCTGCCACCCAGGTTCACACCGAGGCCATCTTTCCAGGCGCCTCGCCCTGTTCAACAGTCTGCACCGGCCAAGCCCTATGGGGGTCCAACCAACAATGCTCCTCCACGTACCAGTTCCGTGACTTGTTTCAAGTGTGGGGAATCTGGTCACTATATGCGTGAGTGTCCCCAGACCAACCCCAACCAGTCTGCTAAAGCTGTTGGCCGTGGCAAGCCGATAGGGAAAATATTCCATGCCAAACCGGTCACCGCTTCACGTGGCCATGTTAACTGTATCTCTACCGAAGAAGCTCAAGAGGATCCCAATGTCGTTCTCGGTACGCTTCTTGTTAATTGCCACCCGGCATCTGTTCTTTTCGATACAGGAGCCTCTCATTCTTTTATATCTGAAAACTATGCTCGCCTGCATAACGTCGCATTCGGTGATATGCCAACCTCTATGGTAATTCAAACTCCGGGATCTAAATGGCAAACTTCTAGAGTAAGACATGGAAATGAAATCCAAGTCGACAGACTTGTTTTTCTCGCATCTTTGATAGCCCTTAAATCTTCAGATATTAATATCATTTTGGGTATGGACTGGATGTCAGCTCATCAAGCCAAAATTGATTGCTTCTCTAGGACTGTTCAACTCACCCATCCTTCGGGGAAGATAGTCAATGTCTTGACCCGAATAGCCAAGCGACAATTATATTCTCTTAACGCCAGCCCTTTGCCAGACCTTGAGGACGTGCCGGTAGTCTGTGACTTCCCGGATGTCTTCCCAGAGGAATTGCCAGGTGTTCCACCTGACAGGGATGTTGAGTTCGTAATAGATCTCATTCCAGGAACCGTTCCGATTGCTAGAAGACCCTATAAGATGGCACCCCTAGAACTAGCCGAGCTTAAGAAACAACTCGATGAGTCCTTGAAAAAGGGTTTCATCCGACCTAGCTCATCTCCGTGGGCTTGCCCCGTCCTCTTCGTCAAGAAGAAGGATGGTACGGACC
>NW_021259006.1:0-2148 GCF_002162155.2 Triticum dicoccoides | reverse complement strand
CTTTATAAAGATGTGGGTCATCCCAAAAGTAATGCCTCAAATCATAGAAGAACTTTTTCTTTTGCTGGTATGTGAAACTAGGTGGTATAAACTTAGCAACAATGTAATTAGCATAATCAGCATACCATGGAGCAGTATGAGAAGGATTTATGACATTTAATTTCTCATCAGGAAAGCTATCATCAATAGTTAATGGGTCATCAAGCACATTTTCTAACCTAGACAAGTTGTCTGCAACGGGGTTCCCAGCTCCCTTTCTATCAACAATATGCAAGTCAAATTCTTGTAGCAATAGAACCCATCTAATAAGTCTAGGTTTAGCATCTTTCTTTTCCATAAGATATTTAATAGCAGCATGATCAGTGTTAATAGTTACTTTAGAATCAACAATATAAGGTCTGAACTTATCACAAGCAAATACAATTGCTAAGAATTCTTTTTCAGTAGTAGCATTTCTTTGAGCATTGTCTAGGGTTTTACTAGCATATTGAATAATGTTTAATTTCTTATCAACTCTTTGCCCTAGAATAGCACTGAGGGAGTCCTAGATTAGGGGGTGTCCGGATGGCCGGACTATACCTTCAGCCGGACTCCTAGACTATGAAGATACAAGATTGAAGACTTCGTCCCGTGTCCGGAAGGGACTTTCCTTGGCGTGGAAGGAAAGCTTGGCGATACGGATATGTAGATCTCCTACCATTATAACCGACTTTGTGTAACCCTAATCCTCTCCGGTGTCTATATAAACCGGAGGGTTTTAGTCCGTAGGACAACATATAGAACAACAATCATACCATAGGCTAGCTTCTAGGGTTTAGCCTCTCCGATCTCGTGGTAGATCTACTCTTGTACTACCCATATCATCAATATTAATCAAGCAGGACGTAGGGTTTTACCTCCATCAAGAGGGCCCGAACCTGGGTAAAACTTCGTGTCCCTTGCCTCCTGTTACCATCCGGCCTAGACGCACAGTTCGGGACCCCCTACCCGAGATCCACCAATTTTGACACCGACATTGGTGCTTTCATTGAGAGTTCCTCTGTGTCGTCGCCGTTAGGCTTGATGGCTCCTACGATCATCAATAGCGATGCAGTCCAGGGTGAGACCTTCCTCCCCGGATAGATCTTAGTCTTCGGCGGCTTCGCACTGCGGGCCAATTCACTTGGCCATCTGGAGCAGATCGAAAGCTATGCTCCTGGCCGTCAAGTCAGATTTGGAAGTTTAAACTACACGGCTGACATCCGCGGGGACTTGATCCTCGACGGATTAGAGCCACTACCGAGCGCGCCGCACTGTCACGACGAGCATGATCTAGCTCTACCGTCGAACAGTGCCCTGGAGGCCGCACCCGCATCGGCTTCGACCCTTAATTCGGAGCCAACTGCACCGATCGAGGATGGGTTGTTGGACGCCGCCTCGGGGGCTGCGATCCCAACGGCGATCGAGCCGAACACCAGCCCCTCACTCCACGAGACTCGTGACTCCAAGAAGCCGGACTCCTCTCCGGACTCCGAACCCTCCGCGCCCCTGCCGATCGAATCCGATTGGGCGCCGATCATGGAGTTTACTGCCGCGGACATCTTTCAGCACTCGCCTTTCGGCGATATTCTGAAGACACTAAAGTCTCTCTCTTTATCAGGAGAGCCCTGGCCGGACTACGGTCAGCAAGGTTGGGATACGGACCATGAAGAAATTCAAAGCCCACCCACCACCCACTTTGTAGCCACTGTCGACGATTTAACCGACATGCTCGACTTCGACTTCGAAGACATCGACGGTATGGACGCCGATGCAGGAGACGATGAAGAACCAATGCCTATTGGGCCCTGGAAAGCCACCTCGTCATATGACATATACATGGTGGACACCCCAAAAGAAGGAGATGGCGATGGAACATCGGAGGATGACCCCTCCAAGAAACAGCCTAAGCGCCGGCGTCAGCGGCGCCGCTCAAAATCCCGCCAAAACAAAAACAGTGATTCCGGCACGGGAGATAATAATACTCCGGAGAGTGCCGAAGAAAACCCCCTCCAGCAAGATTCGGCACGGGAGGATGGAGAAGCCAACCCTCATGAGAGAGCGGCAGACAGAGAGGTCGAGGACGATAACTATACGCCTCCCTCCGAAGACGAGGCAAGCCTCGACGAC
>NW_021259005.1:0-979 GCF_002162155.2 Triticum dicoccoides | reverse complement strand
ATCAATATTAATCAAGCAGGACGTACGGTTTTACCTCCATCGAGAGGGCCCGGACCTGGGTAAAACTTCGTGTCCCTTGCCTCCTGTTACCATCCGGCCTAGACGCATAGTTCAGGACCCCCTACCCGAGATCCGCCGGTTTTGACACCGACAGCCGCCTCCCGCATTCATGTCTGTGGACTAGTCCGCCAATCCGCGAACAGATTCTGTAGTAAATTTGCGGGCCAGTGTTAAAGATGCCTTTAATAACTGCCTAATAGATGTAACTTGTGAGATCATCGTGCTCTTGGAGAAACAAAACGGCATGCATCAGTTGGTTAGAAGTCGTTATATTCCGATGGCTTTATTCTCTTTCGTGGGAGGCAGTGATAGGCTGCTAGCCACGTCACTTTGCAAAACAAAGTTTCATTTATGATTTTTTATCTATTCATAATTAATTATAATAATATAGTAAACACTAATAATAATGCAGGCCCAGAAGGGCCACCAGACTCACAGGGCAGCGCGCCCTAGTTAGGCCCAGAAGCCTGCTATATAGAGAAGCTCGAAGGAGCAGCCGCGGCTGGGCTTATAAACTAGTGCGGCTGCCCTTTGCTCGGTGAGGTGGGACTAAACATTGTGCACCGCCGGTGGCAGCGCACAACCATTAGTATCGGTTGGTGGCTCCAACCGGTACTAATGCTGTGCCTTTAGTACCGGTTCGTGGCACGAACCGGTACTAAAGGGGTCGTTTCCCGCCCCTTGGCCTGGCGAAAATTGGCCTTTAGTACCGGTTGGTGGCTCCAACCGGTACTAAAGACCCCTCCTATATATATGGCACTTACGAAAAAATCAGTTTCATCGACCACCACTTCTTCTCGATCCAACTTCTTCGCTGCGCCCGTCGCCCATCGTGCGCCACCCCCGCCGCCCGTTGTCGCCGTCACCGCCGTCGTCCCCGCCACCCGTCGTCATCGTCGCCGCCATCGCCCCCGCCACC
>NW_021259004.1:0-625 GCF_002162155.2 Triticum dicoccoides | reverse complement strand
TGGTCCAGCCCGAGTCCAAGATTTATCTCCTCTCTGTTTCCTTCCCCAAGATCGAGTTCATCCTCCATTTTTGCCAAGATTAGTCAAGACTGGAGGCACCCCGTCTATACAAGGGTTCTACAAGGTTAGCAACTTCATCCTTTAATCTCTCATTGCTAGTTTAGCTCGTTTCATGCTCTGTAAGTATAGTTATTCGTGGGTTTAGGTTTGGGAGTAATTATGTGGGAGTTTATTTGATTTATATGCAATTTGAGCTCAAATTAACTTCTTAGTTTGCATATGTGTAGGTGTGGTTTACTTAGTTCCTTCCCATCCCCATCCTCACCGACGTCGATCGCCCGCGTCGTCCCGCCGCCAGCGCCACCTTGGTGAGCGTATTTTTCTTATCCTTTTTGTAAAAAAAATCTTATTTGTATGATTTAGATAGTTACTTGTATAATTTTCTTACTTGTATGATTGTTTGTTATATGGTGCCATGTTTTTGATATCCGTCCCCACCGACCCTCGTCCGGTTTATGATTCGGAAGTGGATACTAGGGATCAAGCCCTAACAAACTAATTTGATTAAATGATAAGTCTCATCCAACTCATCACCGTCGAGCAAGCCTACGATGCAATTACTCAC
>NW_021259003.1:0-386 GCF_002162155.2 Triticum dicoccoides | reverse complement strand
AAAAAAATTCAAAACCATTTTTTTCTATTACTAGTGGCGCACCACATCCATGGTGCGCCACTAGTAAGTTTGAAATTTTTTGAATTTTTTTGCCTCTAGATCTTGAAGCCCCGTAACTTTTTTTCTGTTAGGTTTTTGGGGATTCTAAATATCTTCAACTGAGTTCCCTCGGTTGAATTCGGATTAACTTTTCGTGTAGATGATTTTTCATATAAAAAACTTTTTAATCCGAGTTCGTATGCATAAGTTATGGCCATTTTACAAATTTCCAGAGAGATTTTGCAAATAAAGTCGAAATTCATATTTGCAAATTTTTCCAACAACTAGACCACATATCACATGGAAAACTTATTTTATTTTATTTTTTTTGACATTTTTATCATTTT
>NW_021259002.1:0-1800 GCF_002162155.2 Triticum dicoccoides | reverse complement strand
TTTTATTTTCTTTCTAAATTTGTTTGAAATTAAACAAATGTTCGCATTTCCAAAAAAAATTGTATTTTTTCTAGATTTCTAAAATAAATTTCATTTCAAAAATAAATAGAAATTCGAAAAATATTCATTTTATCGAAATGATGTTCGTGATTAAAAAGACCTTTTTGAAAATTGATTTGAATGTTCACAACAAGTTTCCATTTTAAAAAATTGTTCACAAATTCAAAAAATGTTCGTTTCTCCGCCTTAAAAATGGTCATGTTTTCAAAAAGTGTTTGTGAATTTAAGAAAATCTTTCTATTTCAAGTTTTGTTTTCCTTATTCTAGAAATTAACCTTTTTAAGAGAAAAAAATTCTCACATGTTTAAAAAAATATCAGGAGGTCACCACGACCTCGACAAGGAGGCGAATGCTCTATGGGTGCATGCATGCGTGTATGGTGATATAAGCATCACCTACAATATGTCAATATCTCAAAGAGCCAAAAGTACAATTACAAAATCAGCCAATATATGTAACCACGGTGTGTTGTGTCTACCGAATAAAACAAGTTTCATGTGAAATTCATTTGTTTCCTCCCTTTCTCCATAGAAATCAAATGTCTCCTGTGAAGCACTACGATTTTCTTTGAACAACGAGGAGGATTGACATTACCAAGAGCTACCCAAGCATAGTTCAGATAGCTAACCCACATGCTGCATGTGATTTCTCAAAACAAACAATTCTGAAAGTTGATTTGGAATCTCTACCGTTGCACTGAAGACGTCTTGCTTTTTACACTCTCAAATGTTATACATATGTTGCTTGAAAACTTATTTTGGGTAAGTCAATTTTTCAGGCCATTAGATTAAGATGCAATGGCTTTTGAGTTTAAACGTGGTTTCAATGGTGATACAAAAAAGAGATAAGTACATATTTTGTCCCTCAGCTTCTTGAGCTAGTGTAGTTTTGATCATCTAACTTCAAAACGGGCCGAATTGAGCCCTAAACTCTTCTACCAGACACATCTACACACCCTAAGGGGTATCAATCCTGAGTTGGACTCATATTTGACCGGTGGTAACAATGGTGAAGGGGAAGGTCAGGGCTACGAGACGGGAAATGGAAATGTTGTTTTCGAACAAAAAAAGTGTCACATGTCAATGTCTAGAATGATGATTTTGAATGACAAGTTCATGTTCTTCAATGCCAATGGTGACTCCCTGTCGGACCATCTTGTGGTTTGTAATCTTCATGGGCCTGGGCCCTTAGATGGGCTATATGTCATTGTGGGCCTCCATGGTGGGCATTCCCTCGTCATAATCGGCTCAGTGTTAGGTGCTTTAGCCATTTTCCATTTTATTTCTTTTATTTCCCAAAAAAATTCATCTTTTATTTGTCATATTTTGTATTCCTCAAAAACTAAAATCACATTTTCCTTCTCTCAGTTTTTATCACGTTTTCCCATCCTCAAATAAAATATCATGTTTTCTTTTTGTTTTAACAATTTTCTTTTTTTGTTATTTGTAAGTTTTTTCGCTTTTATGCTGTTTTTTGAAAAAAATGTATTCCATCGATATTCTGTTTTTGCTTTCCTTTTATGTTTTTCTGATCTTTTCTTTTCTTGGACAATTTAAAAAAGCATGAATTATTTTTTGAAAACGTGAATGTTTTACAAATTTCACAAATATTTTCTAAAAGTTGTGAGCATTAAAAAACTAGAAAAATCCTGTAAATTCATGAATAATTTTGAAAAGTTGTACTTTATTTATCAATCCATAAATGGTTTTCAAAATTCACAAAAATGTAATAGTTTTTCCA
>NW_021259001.1:0-640 GCF_002162155.2 Triticum dicoccoides | reverse complement strand
AGGGGGTGCTCCCAGGGGGGTAGGGTGCGCCCCTGACCCTGGTGGCCAGGTGCCAGCTCCTCATGTTGTGTTCTTAGTGCCAAATATTCTCAAATATTCTAGAAAAATCATATTTAAATTTCAGGGCATTTGTAGAACTTCTATTTTCGGGGTATTTTTATATTGCACGGATAATTCAGATAACAGACAGAAAATACTATTTTTATTTTATTTTATATAAATAACAGAAAGTAAAAGTGGGGTACAGAAGGTTGTGCCTTCTAGTTTCATCCATTTCATGCTCATCAAAAGGAATCCACTAACAATGTTGATCAAGTCTTGTTAACGAACTCATTCAGAATAACATGGAACCGGAGAAATATCAAAATACACTATGTTACCTCAACGGGGATATGCACATCCCCAACAATAAGAATATCATATTTCTTCTTAACAGTAGGACGAGGAAATTCAAAACCTCCAAAAATAATCGATGGAATTTTCCAATAGAATTGATACTGTGGACTTGAGGTTGTTTCCTCGGACAGTGTACCGTATGCTCATTACCATTAACATGAAAAGTGACATTGCCTTTGGTGCAATCAATAACAGCCCCTGCAGTATTCAAAAAGGGTCTTCCAAGAATAATAGACATACTATC
>NW_021259000.1:0-740 GCF_002162155.2 Triticum dicoccoides | reverse complement strand
TTCGGAGTATCAGGGTTTCGAACAAGAACTCATCTGTTACACGGGCACTTCAATGTTTTTTAAACTTATTTGAACTCCGGACTTCTTTTGTGTTCAGTATGCAGCATTCAAAGTGACGTCATCAATTTCCAACATGTTCTGACATCATTTGTTGTTTTTCGGTCATTTACCTAATTGTTTAGGGAGCTAAATGACCGTGAAATTGAAAATCACTACAACATGAATTCTGAAAATGTTTAAAATTGGCATGGTATCATCATTTCACCCGCATAGCATGTGCGAAAGAGTAGAGAGGGTCACGACATAAATTGGACGCACTTCGTGTACAAACTGGACAAACTCTTTCGGAGTATGAGGGTTTCGGACAAGAACTCATCTGTTACACGAGCACTTCAATGTTTTTTAAACTTATTTGAACTCCGGACTTCTTTTGTGTTCAGTATGCAGCATTCAAAGCGACGTCATCAATTTCCAACATGTTCTGACATCATTTGTTGTTTTTCGGTCATTTATCTAATTGTTTAGAGAGCTAAATGACTGTGAAATTGAAAATCACTACAAAATGAATTCGGAAAATGTTGAAACTTGGCATGGTATCATCATTTCACCCCGCATAGCATGTGCGAAAGAGTAGAGACGGTCACGGCAAAAACTGGACGCACTTCGTGTACAAACTGGACAAACTCTTTCGGAGTATCAGGGTTTCGGACGAAAACTCATCTGTTACACGGGCACTTCAA
>NW_021258999.1:0-2711 GCF_002162155.2 Triticum dicoccoides | reverse complement strand
GCACCGACGATGACCTCTCGGGTCATCGAAAGCAATATCCACGTCAACTCGGGACTCGCCGAGCAGTTAGATCCGATGGAGCTCTCTTCCTTAAACGAGCTCTTGGATCGCATCGCCGCCCTGGGAGTCGCTACAGACTACAATCAGATTGGGCTTAAACCCGATCCGAGAGAGATTGACTCTCCCGAGGTCACCCACCATGTCGAAGTGGTGGAGGAACAATGCGGCGAATCTTCACCCATCCTAAGGACCAGATATGTCCGAATTCCCGATCCCTCCAAGCCGGATACCCGCGGAGGGGAGGACGTCACTCAAGCCCTAATCTTAAAGTCAGGCAGCGGGCTAGATTCATGGGACAACATCCAAGAACCCAAGCTTCTGAGTTCGGAAACTTCTTGGCCCCTGAGTCTCAGATTGGGCGAGGTTCCGGATTTAACTCCACCCACCCACCCAAATACAAGGGATCTATCCCAAATTCGGCAAGAGCCCACAGAAACAGTACACCATTACTGGGCCAGATTCCTCTTGGTTATGAACAGGATAGAGGACTGCCGCGAGGAGGATGCAATCTCATTCTTCTGCAATAATTGCACGGACTTCGAGATCCTCAACGCCATAAGTCGCCGTGAAATTACACGCTTCGCTGACTTGGCATCCATAGTACGAAAATACTGTGCGACGGAAAGCATTCAGAAAACCGAAATAAAATTATGGGACAATCCGGCCCTAAATACAGTCCCAGTCCGAAATAAAAGGGCGCATTATCACCAGGCACATGGGCCAAACAACAAAAAGCAAAAACCCTCTATAGGGTATGGAACCGTACTGGAGGGATGGCTCAATGGACCCTATAAAATTCATAGTACAGAGGGCGCCACACCAACTCATAGCCTTAGAGCGTGTTGGATACTCCGGCAGGTGGAAGTGGCGAGGAGCTTCTAACTCCAGAATCCACAGAGCGCCAGCCCATGAGTACTAGTACGGTATCAACAGTCTTCGAGACTTTCACATCAAACAATATGCGGAAACAAACACTCCGCAGCCTCACAGAAGTCTACCAGGTAGCAACAATAAACCCATGGAGTGACATGGCTATTACCTTTAATGCCTGTGATGAACCTAAATTCCGAACAGCCCAAGCACCAGCCACTTTGGTCCTCAGTCCGATAGTGGATGGCTTTCGACTCACCAAGGTACTCATGGACGGTGGCAGCAGATTGAACCTCATTAATGAGGAAACCCTTCGAAAAATGGAAATAGACTAGAGCCGAATTGAGCGAAGCAACACAACCTTTAGGGGAATAATCCCCAGTCGGGAAGCGTGTTGTACAGGAAAAATCACACTGGATGTGGTGTTCGGCACGCGGATAATTACAGGTCCGAGGAGGTCACATTTCAAGTGGCCCCGTTCAGCGGCGGATACCACGCTCTGTTAGGGCGAGAGGCATTCACAATTTTTCAAGTTATACCCCATTATGGGTACATGAAGCTCAAAATTCCCGGACCCGGCGGAATCATCACTCTTGCTAGTGACCCTGACATAGCACTCCGCGCCGAAAACAAGACAACCGCACTGGCCCTTGAGGCATTATCCGAAGCCCTAGCGGCCGAGGAACTGACTGCGCTGCGCTCCACGGTGGATAGGGACGACGTTATTCTCGACAAAAGATCCAAGTCCACCTCCTTTAAACCGGCAGACAAAATAGTCAAATTCTAAGTCCATCCAATGGACCCTACAAAAACGGCCTCCATCGGGGCACAATTAAACCCTGATGTAGATACCGCACTACGAGAATTCCTATGCGAAAATTGGGACATTTTTGCCTGGCATCCTTCAGACATGCCAGGAATCCCATGCAGGCTGGCCGAGCACAGCCTAAACATCCTAAAAGGATTCAAGCCTGTTAAGCAGGCTCTTCGGCGTTTCTCTGAACCTAAGCGATAATCCATGGGAGAGGAGCTAGCCAAACTACTGGAAGTCAGATTCATCAGAGATATAAAACATCCGGACTGGCTAGCAAACCTGGTGATGGTACCAAAGAAGGACAAATCCTGGTGCCTATGCGTCGATTTCAAGGACCTCAACAAGGCTTGCCCAAAGGATCCCTTCCCCCTCCCCCGCATTGATCAAATCATCGACGCTACCGCAGGACACGATTCATTGTGTTTCCTCGATGCATACTCTGGCTACCATCATATTAAGATGGCAGAGCCAGACCAAGCCGAAACGGCATTTATCACCCCATACGGCCCATTCTGTTTCAACACAATGCCCTTCGGGCTCAAAAACGCCGGCGCAACATATCAGCGCATGATTCAGACATGTCTGGCCAACCAGATCGGCAAAACAGTTGAAGCATACGTGGATGACGTGGTCATGAAAACCAAGCATATCGAAACTCTAGTAGACGACTTGAGGCTCACGTTCGATAACCTCCGAACATATGACATCAAGCTTAACCCGGAAAAATGCGTTTTCGGCATACCAGCCGGAAAGCTCTTAGGCTTCATTGTATCCGGTAGAGGAATTGAAGCAAACCCAGCCAAGATCCGAGCTCTGTCACAATTGGATACTCCAAAGGACCTCAAACAAATACAAAAATTGACTGGATGCATGGCGGCTCTAAGCCGCTTCATCTCCCGCTTGGGAGAAAAGGCATTACCCCTTTATCGCCTCCTCCGGCGCACCGAACACTTCGAGTGGACGGATG
>NW_021258998.1:0-497 GCF_002162155.2 Triticum dicoccoides | reverse complement strand
TTCTTGTTGATGTGCCATGGCGAACTGTTCCACACCCGATCTCTGTCTCTCTGGTTCTCAAATTCTGCTACGAACACGTTTACGCCCGCTGATCTGAACTTCAAACCATGCGGGTTGCCCCACGCCGGCCGAACTGCATTAGTAATGGTCTGGATGTGAATTTGGTTCCGGTGGAGCACCTTCCCGACCAAGAGCCACTTTTACGTGAATTGTATTTTGATCTTTATAATATGAATGACACACGTATTATCATGCAAAAAAAAAATTTCGTTACAGAGGTATTAGAAAGGAAGGAGTTGATAGCTGATCCGATTTCTGCGGTCCTTCCATTTCTCTATTTCGTTGACAAAAGTTTTGACCGAACGAAGAGCAGGGCGCAGTGTAACTCTCGCATCGCAGCCGTCCATTCGCCACCGATCCAACCGTCCATTGCCCGCGCGCGCGGATCGACGGCCCCACACTGCTCCCTTCCCGCGCCGTTTAAATAGTCTGCCCAA
>NW_021258997.1:0-1632 GCF_002162155.2 Triticum dicoccoides | reverse complement strand
AATGGAAATTGGTAGACTTACTAAAGTAGAGACAACCCTTTCAAGTATTGGGGATTATAGGGACTTTAGGAAATCATGTGGAACACGGGCATATGCGTTGGATTTATAGAATTAATGAGTTATGTCATGATTAATGGAAGTTAATGGGCTGTTGGAGTTGATTCATAGGAAGAATAGAAGATCTTGGAGTGGCATACGACATGTTTTCTTAGGATGGAGATGCACTATCTTGGACCTTGGGGGAATAGGCTGAGCACTGCGACTGTCATGTTTAATTCAAGCTTGGAAGCTTGTATGCTCTACCCATGAATTTTTAGGGATAGCCATGCATATGAGTTTGGGTATAGTTGAAATGTATGATTTTGTTAGAACCCCTCTCGGGAGCCATGAGGATATGCATAGCATGAGTGATGATTGGAGTTGACCTATACAAGATGATTCTTTCGATAATATAATGTGATTTGTTTGGAGGCTAGATAGAACAATTGGCATCTCAGAAACCGTGCTTAAGGATAAGATGATAAGCGTTCACCCACACACTAGAATCCTTCAAGCCCTTAAACCCTACCAAGCCACAACATGGTCAGATCATGACCACGGGCTTTGGCCCTAGGATGAGAAGACCTTTGCCAATGCTCAATCGAGACCACCACCAATACCCCAGCCTACTTTGCGTACCCCATAGACTTCATGGAGTACTTGGACAAGTTAGTTGTCATCTTTATTTGGCGACATACTTTTCTACCCGAAAATGGAAGAAGAGTCATTCAACTGGTTTGAAGACATTTTAAGACTGCCATGTCTAGAAGGAAGAACTACACCAACCACCATCGTCAAGAAGTAAACATCCGCGTCGAAGACCAGGTGTATCTGCAAGCCACTTCTCTCAAAGGAACCAAGCATTTCCATGTCAAAGGGAAGCTCACACCAAGATTTAACAACCCCCTCCGAGGTCACTACAAGACGAAGAATAGACGGCTAGCAGCTAGAGTTACCACCCGAGTCACCCACTGTGCACAACGTTTTTCCACACGACACCACTCCGGAAATGTTTTCAACTTCCTAACAAGCACGATCTCTATGAGGACATCTATCACCGAGCCATCGACCCCCACCTTAGCCTGACCCACTATGAGAGACCCATTTAGCAACCTAGATCAAGAAGAGCGTTATACATGAAGCCACGCCATACAATACTTCAAGGTTCAATGGAGCACCACTCGGAGGCACAAGCAGTATGAGGACGTGAAGACTACCCCAAGATCCAGTTTTTGTATTCCTTTCCACGCCTAGTTTGGGAATCTCGGGGACGAGATTCTTGTAAGGGGGGTAGGTCTATCACACCCTGATTTTCATGCCACAACACTTAAGCTAATAAATCATGATAAAGTGTGGTTTGACAAAAACTTTTGCATTATTGGCTTTTTATTTGAGTTGGTCTTTTTCTCTGTGTTTTCAACTGCTCTTTAAGGTCAACATAGCTTCACCTTCTATACTTCATCCCCTTACTCCAAACTTCTGCCCAATGATCATACCATGTGTATAGAACAGTATAGTATTTTCTTACAAAAATAATTTGGCCAAATAGTATTTTCAAAAATTAGTTTTTGAAAAACCCCTGGATTGAGATTT
>NW_021258996.1:0-792 GCF_002162155.2 Triticum dicoccoides | reverse complement strand
CTTTGGTGCCTCAACTCTAAACCGTTTAACTGAACTATCACGTAGTTATCAAAACGTGTATGTCCGATGTTCGCAACATCCACAAACGACGTTTGGGGTTCAGCACACTGAGCGGTGCATTAAGGACATAAGCTTTCTACTGTCCGCATAAATGCTACTGTCAACTTTCAACTATATTTTCTCTAGGATACTATCTAAACAGTGGAACTAAAGCGCGAGCTTACGACATAATTTGCAAAGATCTTTTGACTATGTTCAGGATAATTAAGTTCATCTTATGAACTCCCACTCAGATAGACATCCCTCTGGTCATCTAAGTGATTACATGATCCGAGTCAACTAGGCCGTGTCTGATCATCACGTGAGACGGACTAGTCATCATCGGTGAGCATCTTCATGTTGATCGTATCTACTATACGACTCATGCTCGACCTTTCGGTCTCTGTGTTCCGAGGCCATGTCTGTACATGCTAGGCTCGTCAAGTTAACCCTAAGTGTATTGCATGTGTAAATCTGTCTTACACCCGTTGTATGTGAACGTAAGGATCTATCACACCCGGTCATCACGTGGTGCTTCGAAGCGACGAACTTTAGCAACGGTGCACAGTTAGGGGAGAACACTTCTTGAAATTGTTGTAAGGGATCATCTTATTTACTACCGTCGTTCTAAGTAAACAAGATGCATGAACATAATAAACATCACATGCAATTATATAGTAGTGACATGATATGGCCAATATCATATAGCTCCATTGATCTCCATCTTCGGGGCTCCATGATCATCATCGTCAC
>NW_021258995.1:0-1031 GCF_002162155.2 Triticum dicoccoides | reverse complement strand
ATGAAGTGATACCGAATCTCAATATGCTTTGTCTTGAAGTGTTGCACCGGGTTGAGAGAGATCTTGATGGCAGTCACACCATAGAGACACTTTGTCACAAATGACACTGTAATCCTTTAAAGTTTGCCTCATCCATAAGAGTTGTGCACAACAACTACCGGCCGCTACATACTCCGCTTCGGTGGACGACAGAGACACACAACTTTGCTTTTTGGAAGACCAACTTACCAAAGAGCAACCAAGGAATTGGCACCCTTTGGAAGTGGACTTCCTATCCACTTTGTCTCCCACCCAATCGGAATCCGAATACCATACAAGCTTGAAGTTTGCTCCTCTTGGGTACCATAAGCCAAAGTTTGGGGTATGAGCCAAATATCGAAAGATTCGTTTGACCGCCACATAGTGACTTTCCTTAGGCGCGGCTTGAAACCGTGCACAAATTCCCACACTCAACATGATATCTGGTCTAGATGCACAAAGGTAAAGCAATGATCCAATCATGGAGCAATATACCTTTTGATCCACCGCTTTACCATTGGGATCAATGTCAAGTTGGCACTTGGTGGGCATTGGAGTGGAAGCCGACTTGACTTCACTTATCTTGAATCTCTTGAGCATGTCTTGAGTGTATTTGGCTTGGTTGATGAAGGTACCTTCTCTTCTTTGCTTCACTTCGAACCCTAGAAAGAACTTCAACTCTCCCATGGAAGACATCTCGAACTTTGAGGTCATGAGCGCGGCAAATTCCTCATTGAAAGCTTTGTTAGGGGAACCAAAGATAGTATCATAAACATATAATTGGAACACAAACAACTCCCCTTTGACCTTCTTAGTAAAAAGAGTGGGGTCGATTAGCCCAACTTCAAAACCACGGTCTTGTAACAACTCGGTAAGGTGGTCATACCACGCACGTGAGGCTTGTTTAAGGCCATAGAGTGCCTTATCGAGTTGATACACATGATCAGGAAAGTAGGGATCCTCGAACCCGGGGGGTTGCTTGACATAAACCAATTCATTAATAGGACCATTAA
>NW_021258994.1:0-624 GCF_002162155.2 Triticum dicoccoides | reverse complement strand
TAGCTCAAACTGACAGGATGGGCACGAAATTTTTTCGAAATTTTTTTTTTTTTCGGCTGCCCGGACCCAAAAACTGGAAACGGGTCAAAAAAAACTTCCTATAATGGCACCTGTCTCAAAACACTGAGAAACACCTAAAAATAGGATAGCCAGAAATTTTTTCGAAAAATGCGTTTTCGAAAAATTTTGGGCCAGAATTTTTTTTTTTTCCGAAACCTACTCCGGCAAGGAAACACGAATCGGAATCTAGATGGATCTCGAAAACAAACCTAATATGACAAGAACTCGGATTGGTGGTGGATATATGGTGGTAGATGGCAGCGGTGGTGGTATATGACAGCTGTGGTGGTATATGGATACGGATTCGAAGCGGTGGCGGATAAGCGGCGGTGGTAGATGGCAGGGGCGATGATGATGGTGCGGCGGCGGCGTGACAACTTATGACCAGAACTCGAAACTCTAAAAGACTAGACTCTAAGACCAGCAACTAGACACGACGATGCAACCGCAAATTCAACAAAGCAAAACCCTAAAAAGATTATGCAAGGCTCAGATTGGTTCGGATATGATGAACTAACCCTAAATTTTTTTTTGTGGCTTTTTCGTGGACTATAGGTATGAAGA
>NW_021258993.1:0-392 GCF_002162155.2 Triticum dicoccoides | reverse complement strand
AAAGGTAATTGAAAATGAAAGAAATAGAATAAGGTGAAAGGAAACAAATAAAATGTGAAGAAAACTAAATGGAAAAGGGAAAGAAGAGAAAGGAGTAGCAGTAGCGTGTATCAGAGAACGCGCTGTAGCTAAGATAGCAGCAGCGCTTTTCCCGGAACGCGCTACTGCTACTTCTGACTTAACCACGGGGTTCGTCCTTTCCCACGCCACTTTCCCCCAAATCCAACTCTCTCCACTCTCGCCGCCGCCGTCGCCCGTCGGCAGTCGTGCGCTCTTCGCACCCTCTACGCCGCCCCGACCCCCGACGTCAACGCCGCCCCCGCCCCCGACCTCAACGCCACCCCGGACGCCGCCCCGACCCTAGATTCAACGCCGCCCCCGCCCCCGCCCCC
>NW_021258992.1:0-398 GCF_002162155.2 Triticum dicoccoides | reverse complement strand
TCCGTTAATTATTAAATAATGACTTAAAATAAATTTTCCGACCAACAAAAATATAGACCATGTGGATAGCTTTTGTCCTTAGACAGGCTCATTCCCGAAGAGCGCGCGTGTAGGTTTCCTATTATCATGCTCATGCAAATGCTAGAATAGATCACATTATAAAGTGGTGCAACTCACACCCACCTAGCGGTATGGGACTAAACTTTAGTCCCACTCACACCACACTTAGAGCATGGTTAATAGTATAGCCAACATCCGGCTATATGAAGTTGACACATCATCTAGAACCAACCTAATAGCCTGCTAGTACAATAGTTAGTCCCTTTACTATAATACTATATCATTAATAATGGCCCCACCTTTTGTCTCACAAAGTATGTTGGGGCTCCTGCTACAAC
>NW_021258991.1:0-385 GCF_002162155.2 Triticum dicoccoides | reverse complement strand
CATGAGGTTGTATCCTAAGGACTCGACAAGCATGACTTTGTCCATGTGACGATCCTTTGAGATCGCAACCTTACCTAGACCCAATACCTGACTTTTGCCTTTGTCAGCGAAGATGATATGCTTCAGATGTGACGGTGATAAAGGAGCATCCATCAATAGATTCTTGTCACCCGTCATGTGATTTGTACATCCACTATCGAGGACCCACTCGTTTGCTTTGGGTTGATCATCCTGCAGATGAATTAGTGCAACTTACGAACTCATATACTTCATGAATGAAGAATATGACATCAATATCATTAGATCAATTTCATCAAGCAATAGCACAGATAATTTAGTATGAGGACGTGAGAAATGAAAATTCATTTCTTCATGATTAGCCTAC
>NW_021258990.1:0-1229 GCF_002162155.2 Triticum dicoccoides | reverse complement strand
GAGCCCAAGCACGGCCTCGCCCGTGCCCTGTAGCGCGTTTCCGTATCGCGCCGCCGTCTCGGGCCTCGCCGGCGTCATGTCGCCGGTGGGTTTGACCTGTTTGACCTGGGGTTTGACCCCCCCAGGGTCACTGACGCGTGGGCCCCGTCGGCCAGGTGGTCAGATTAGTGCTAATCACTGTTAGTCAACCCCCCTGACACTGACCAGTGGGCCCCAGCGCCACTAATTCCTAATTAGAATTAAACTAACCCTGTTAAACCCCCCTGTCACTGACGTGTGGACCCCACACGTCAGGTTTGACCCCAGCCAGCCGCAGTTGACCACTGACGTCATGCTGACGTCATGCTGGCGCAATATATATATTTCTGGATTTAATTTAAATCAGGAAATTCCAGAATATTATTTAAACTTCAAAAAATTCATAACTTTTATTCTGTAACTCCAAATCAGACAAATTATATATGAAAAATGATCAGAAAAATCCAATCTATCCATCTGTACTATTTTCATGCATGATCAGACAAGTTAAATTGATGTTTTAAGCAGAACAAGGAAAAGCACTTTAAAAGGCCATGTTTGAGTTTGAAATTTGAATCTTTGATTCAAATTTGTTCAAACCATTCTGGTTTTAGTTGCATTAGCCCAACACACTCATATTGCCATGTTTCATGCATGCATCATATTGTTGCACATTGTTTGGTGATGGTTGTGTATCGGTGTCCTTTGCGACAGGTTCTGCCTCCGAGGAGTACCGTGATTACCCTAACGAAGAACCATATCAGTGCATCGACCCATCAGGCAAGCAACCAACCATTTGATCATATCGATACAATCCCATGTTCTCTCTCCTGCTCTCTTTTACTGCATTAAGACAACGCGTTTCAAACTGCTGTGTGCTACGGTAGTTGAACCCATTTCCTCTGCATGACCTGTCATTGCCACAGTAACTAGATGAAACCCACTAGCATGTGTAGGAGTTGATTGAGCCATATGTATGTGTTGTTCCTACCTTGCTATGCCTGCTATGCTTAGAGTCGTGTCAGGTCTGGTTCATCTGGGTGATGGGCTAGAGTGAAATGTTTATGTCGGTAATGAGAGTGGTGTGGTGAACACGATTTGGTAAAGGTATCGATGAGAGGCCATGTAGGAGTACATGGTGGGTTGTTTCATTGAAGCCGACCTTAAGCACTGAGATCTGTATGTGTGATTTAAGATACAGTTACTACCAT
>NW_021258989.1:0-424 GCF_002162155.2 Triticum dicoccoides | reverse complement strand
GTGCCGGTGACCTCTGTCCATCCAGAGACACCGGACAACCTGCTGGGAGCGCTTTGCGGTGCTTCCATCGACGAAGAGCACCACACTATTATGAGTGCGGTGATCATGAAGGTTCAGTCCGCCAAGAGCGGACTGACTGAAGCCTGTGCCAGCCTTCTAACAGGCTTTGAGGTAAGTATTTAAAATATAGGAAAATATTACCGCATAGACAGTAGCCCCTGATGCTCTGTTTAGTGTTCACAAAGAAAAGCCAAATAGAGGATCAAATAATATCTGCAGGAGTCTAATATAAGTATGTCTATATGCATATGCAGGCTTCGCTGCTGACCTCTGCCGCACTGACTGCGGAGGTCGCTGCACTGAAGCAGAACCTCGAGCAGTACGAGAAAGAGCTCGGTCTTGCCAAGAGGCAGCTTGAGGAGAA
>NW_021258988.1:0-934 GCF_002162155.2 Triticum dicoccoides | reverse complement strand
TCTTCCAAAGCCACCTAAATTTTTAGTATTATTAGAGGTAAAGCTACTTCATGCATTTGAATCTAGGGCTTTGTTCAAACAATGAAGAAAGGGGGGAAAGTTGTAGCATGAATCTAGGACTTGATTCAAAGAGGAAATAATATGGTGAAAGTAGTAGAGACCGGATACCCAACCGGTCTCTTGGTTGAAAAGGGAAATAATGGGAAACGCAGTACAAACTGGAGAAGGAACATATCTATTATTGGTTGAAAAAAAGGATAGAAAGTGGCGGCTGGTGGACAAGTCAACAGAGTATATCCAGGATTAGATTTGCTGCCGTCACGTAGTAAAAGGTCTCCAGGATTAGATTTGCTACCCTCACATAGTAAAAGGTCTCAGGATTAGATTTGCTACCCTCACATAGTAAAAGGTCTCAGGATTAGATTTGCTGCCCTCACATAGTAAAAGGTCTCCAGGATTAGATTTGCTGCCCTCACATAGTAAAAGGTCTCCAGGATTTGATTTGTTGCCCTCACATAGTAAAAGGTCTCCAGGATTAGATTTGCTTCCCTCACATAGTACAAGGTCTCCAGGATTAGGTTTGCTGCCCTCACATAGCATGAACAAACTCGGCATCACCATTTTATGCTTCCTTGTAGGTACCTTGTGCTGATGCGTCCACTGTCGCATGTCCTTATACCAACCTTTTGTTGTTGTTAATGTAAGGGCGCATGTAAAATGAAGCGATCACACTGTTACCTTAGGGACATGTCTAACCAGTGTTATTGTTAATCTAATGCCTCCAGTGATAAGATGCAATTAAACTGTGTTACAAATGGCACTCATGCTGTTTTCCCCAGTACGATAAGTAAGTTGCTCCTTGACGTTGCTGAGTGTCCTGGTGTCCCCACAGTCCCATGCCCTTAAACCAACTCTTTAGCTGCTGTTGATTTAC
>NW_021258987.1:0-947 GCF_002162155.2 Triticum dicoccoides | reverse complement strand
GTGCTCTCAGCCTACGAATGGAACCAAGTATGATACTTATATTCTTACCAACAGAAATATAGAGATACACATTCTGTGCTATACCCAGGTAATGGTTTTGGTTGGGGCTTAAGCTTTGGGAGAGATGAGAGCAAGATACGTGATAAAGGCAAGGTGGTTGCTTTTCTATTTCCTGCTTAACTTCCATACATAGGTACATCTCTTTTTATAAGCCAAGGATATAAGCGTGGTGATCAAATCCTGCCTTTAATTCTAGATTCTCTGTGGAGTTCCATACAGAAAAATAATGTATGCAAGGGGGTTGCTTCCAAAGAGCTGACCAAGATTTATATTTATGAGGTTTGCAAATTTTAAATCTTTGAGAAACCACAAGGTAATGGGATTTCAGAATAACATACATATTTTTGAATTTTGAAAAATATAAGTCTTTTGTTGGCAGCTAATTAATATTTCGGATTTACAATTTAGCTTGTGTAGGTGCATTTCCCTTCCAAAATAGTTTCAGAGTTTTTTTATTTGTTTTGAAATTAGTAAATTATTTTGTGCATATAGGGTGCGCTGGCTTCACTCACTACTTTATTCAAAACTTGTAATCAAGCAAATACGTAAGACAATTCAAACTTCGGATCACAAGGCACAAAAAAATCCCACTTGCACTAGTGTCATGCATATCTATTTTTTTTGCGAATATATCTGATTTGGTTGGGTTCTGAAAAAGATAGCCTTCTTAGACTGTAGTCATTACTCCTACAGGTAAACTTGTACATGAAAACAAGTTCTTGTAGTTAGGGGTTTAAGCAAATCTTTAGCAGTTTCTACAAGAACGCTTTCACTACACATTCCATGCATATCACGTGGTCATTTCCATGCGTAGAAAATAACATATACTAGTATAGACAGATTTATGGACCGATTTAATACAAGAGGCCAAGTTACTGCATTGGATC
>NW_021258986.1:0-844 GCF_002162155.2 Triticum dicoccoides | reverse complement strand
TGTACCATGTCGATGCATCTCCCTTCAAAGATAAAGGGAAGACCTTCTTCTTAACAACATCATCGGGTATACCTGCAAGCTTAAATAATCCGCAAACTTTATCCACATATATTAGGTGCTCATCAGGATGCTTTGTTCCATCTCCTACAAAAGGATTATCTAGCAGTTTTTCTAACATACCCGAAGGAACTTCAAAGGGAACATTTTCATTTTCAGTAGGTTCAGTAGGTTGAGGAGCAACTCTTTGCTCTATTGGTCGGGGTGAATATACCCCGAACAAGCCCCTCAGAGGATTACTTTCCATAGTAACAAGTGACAGTAAATTTCAGCACACTATATAAATTTTTTCCTTACCAAATTCCACCTACCAAAGGCGCTTCACTCCCCGGCAACGGCGCCAGAAAAGAGTCTTAATGACCCACAAGTATATGGGATCTATCGTAGTCCTTTCGATAAGTAAGAGTGTCGAACCCAACGAGGAGCAGAAGGAAATGATAAGCGGTTTTCAGCAAGGTATTCTCTGCAAGTACTGAAATAAGAGGTAATAGATAGTTTTGTGATAAGATAATTTGTAACGAGCAACAACTAACAAAAGTAAATAAAGTGCAGCAAGGTGGCCCAATCCTTTTTGTAACAAAGGACAATCCTAGACAAACTCTTATATGGAGAAAAGTGCTCCTGAGGACACATGGGAATATCGTCAAGCTAGTTTTCATCACGTTCATATGATTCGCGTTCGGTACTTTGATAATTTGATATGTGGGTGGACTGGTGCTTGGGTGCTATTCTTACTTGAACAAGCATCCCACTTATGATTAACCTCTACTGCAAGCATCCGCAACTA
>NW_021258985.1:0-412 GCF_002162155.2 Triticum dicoccoides | reverse complement strand
GTAGCTTATTAATGTCTGGGTCACCTCCATGTTCCATAAGACAATTTAATGCAGACTAGTAAAATGCCCGTGCGTTGCCACGGGCAATAATACATGTACAAATTTTAGACGTGTCCATCTAATTGAATGACAAAGTTTAGTTGAGGATTATCTAACTCAATGTTGAGATGAAGTAGCGTACATCTGTACTGAGTTAAATTTAAGAAGAGCACACACATTTCTTTTCGTTTAGCATATAACTATCCACTTCACATGAAATATTTGAAGTAAGCTTGCAAAAAATAGCTTTGTTCATATTTAGATTAAAAGAATAAGAACTGTAATAACGTATTGATACAGAGTAAACAAAGCTATTTCACAATGTTGTAATAAAATTACACATATGCTTCTCCGACTAAAAAAAGTTTATCCC
>NW_021258984.1:0-398 GCF_002162155.2 Triticum dicoccoides | reverse complement strand
GGCGACGGGGACAGGGACGGGGCGGCGACGACGGGGACGGGGACGGACGGGCCGGGGCGGCGCCGACGACGGGGACGGTGACGACGCGGGACAGGCCGGGACGGGGCGGCGGTGACGACGGGGACGGGGACGACGGAGCGGCAACGACGGGGACGGGGCGGCGACGGGGGCGGCGACGAGGGATGGAGACGTACGGGGGCGGCGGGCGACGGTGCAGAGGAGAAGAAGCCAGATGAGAAACTGAAATGTTCGTAAGTGTTGTTTATATAGGAGGGGCCTTTAGTACCGATTTGTGCCACCAACCGGTACTAAAGGCCAGTTTTGGCCAGCCCAAGCGGCGGGAAGCAACCCCCTTTAGTACTGGGTGGTGGCACAAACCGGTACTAAAGGCCCCCCCC
>NW_021258983.1:0-2026 GCF_002162155.2 Triticum dicoccoides | reverse complement strand
TTTTTTTCTTTTTTTGGGCAATGCTCTAATAATGATAATCATCACACTTTCATTGATTACAACATATGAATTACAACTCGAAACTAGAACAAGATATGACTCTATATGAATGCCTCCGGCGGTGTACCGGGATGGTGCAATGAATCAAGAGTGACATGTATGAAAAATAATGCATGGTGGCTTTGCCACAAATACGATGTCAACTACATGATCATGCAATGGCAATATGACAAAAGTAAAGTATGTCATGATGATGATGAACGGAACGGTGGAAAGTTGCATGGAAATATATCTCGGAATGGCTATGGAAATGCCATAATAGATAGGTATGGAGACTGTTTTGAGGAAGATATAAGGAGGTTTATGTGTGATAGAGCGTATCATATCACGGGGTTTGGATGCACAACGAAGTTTGCACCAACTCTCAAGGTGAGAAAGAGCAATGCACGGTACCGAAGAGGCTAGCAATGGCAGAAAGGTAAAAGTGCGTATAATCCATGGACTCAACATTAGTCAAAAGAACTCATATACTTATTGCAAAAATTTAGAAGTCATCAAAAATCAAGCACTATGCGCATGCTCCTAGGGGGATAGATTGGTAGGAAAAGACCATCGCTCGTCCCCGACCGCCACTCATAAGGATGCACAAGCCAGGTACACTTCATGTTTCAAATTTGTTACACAACTTTAACCATACGTGCATGCTACGGGACTTGCTAACTTCAACGCAAGCATTCTTTAAATTCATAATCACCCAACTAGCATGACTTTAATATCACTACCTCCATATCTCAAAACAATTATCAAGTATCAAATTCATCATGGCATCCTATTCACTTCCTATGATAGTTTTTATTATACCCAACTTGGATGCCTACCATTTTAGGACCAACTTTATAACCATAGCAAATACCATGCTGTTCTAAAAGACTCTCAAAATAATATAAGTGAAGCATGAGAGACTAGCAATTTCTACAAAAATAAGTCACCACCGTGCTCTAAAAGATATAAGTGAAGCACTAGAGCAAAAAATATCAAGCTCAAAAGATATAAGTGAAGCACATAGAGTATTCTAGCAAATTTCTAATCAAGTAGGATTCTCCCAAAATGTGTGTACAGCAAGGATGATTGTGGTAAACTAAAAATCAAAGACTAATATAATACACGACGCTCCAAGCAAAACAGATATCTTGTGGCGAATAAAAATATAGCTCCAAGTAAAGTTACCAATGAACGAAGACGAAAGAGGGGATGCCTTCCCGGGGCATCCCCAAGCGTAGGCTTTTGGCTATCCATGAATATCTTGGGGTGCCATGGGCATCCCCAAGCTTAGGATCTTGCCACTCCTTATTCCATAGTCCATAAAAGCTTTACCCAAAACTTGAAAACTTCACAACACAAAACTCAACACAAAACTATTTTACTAGCCATAGATGCATCAAAATAAGCAAACAACACACTAAAAACAGAATCTGTCAAAAACAGAACAGTCTGTAGCAATCTGTAACTAACGCAAACTTCTGGAACTCTAAAACTCCTAACAAAATAGGAAGTCCTGGACAATTTGTCTATTGATCAGCAGCAAAAATAATCAACGCAAAAGTACGTTTCTGTGATTTAACAAAACTAAATTCGTGCGCGCAAAGTTTCTGTTTTTCAGCAGAATCAAATCAACTATCATCATAGGTTATCCTACAGGTTCAACTTGGCACAAATACTAATTAAAAGATAAAAACACATCTAAACAGAAGGTAGAAGCAAGATTTATTACTAAACAGAAACAAAAACAAAAACACAAATAAAATTGGGTTGCCTCCCAACTACACTATCGTTTAACACCCCTAGCTAGGCATAAAAGCGAAGATAGATCTAAGTGGTGCCATCTTTGGCACTAAATTCATAAGTAGCTCGCATGATAGATTCATAAGGTAATTTGACATTATTTCTTGGATAGTGCTCCATGCCTTTCTTTAATGGAAACTGGAATCTAATATTCCCTTCCTTCATATCAATAATCTCACCAATC
>NW_021258982.1:0-1579 GCF_002162155.2 Triticum dicoccoides | reverse complement strand
ATACTTGATCTATAGTATTATAAGAAAAATAGGGCCCCATTTTTTCTTTTCGCACCGAGGCCCTGAATTCGTGGAGACGGCCCTGTATAGTGAGATGGCATAGCGCTCAAAGGATACAGATACCACCAGGTAGCATTATTCTTGTTAACCGGCAGGAACTCTGAATTTTTGATATGTAGAAGCGAATTGACAGGTTCGGAAGAAAATCTGGTTAGAAACCAATAGAAAGTCATCTAGCTTAGACTCCTTAGGTGCATGCACACTTCAATGTAGAGATCTCTTCAATGTATTAGTCAAGTTGGATTACTTGCTGGTGTGCATGGGAACTTCAGTGTTTTACTATGTTTCTGATTCCTCCCAGTTCCGCACCCTGTGACTTGTGTGTGACATAGAACCAAATAGATAGCCTTAGGCCTTGCCCATATGTAGCCCAAAAGACTTGCCTACCTAAACATCAACGGCAAGATATCCATCCCAACCTGAAGTTTCGAGAGCTTAACTTTAATGAAAGACAAAGAATCAAATTAAAAGCGCCCCTGGCCTGATTTTTGTTGGTTCGATAAAGAATTAAAGATGGAGCAAGAGTGATGTTGTCTATATGCTAAACTAGGACCAGTCTCGCTTACTACTTTGTTTAAGAATGACCACCAAAGGTCCCGCTACGTCGTATGTCATCATCAAGGGCCATGCTGCCTTCAGAGTTGTACTACATAGTATTCTGGTAGATCGGAGCCTATCCAGATTCTCAAGCTCGAGCTAGCTTGGTTGGCTCTTGAGCTGAAGATGCTTAACTTTCAGGCCTTAGATGAGCTCAGATTTTATTCAAGTGGGTTCAAATATGTAAAATAACTACCAACAAATATACTGTGGAAATTACCAACATGTGTATCAATATATTTTAAAGTACACTATATACTTTGGTCATAGGCCCGGATCATTGAATCGAAGATACCAGGTGGTATGTTCCATTTCGGTAGAGGGTTTTCAGGTGGTAAACTGGAGTTTACCCATATTTAAGCAATAGTCATAATTTTGTGACGTACAGCCAAACAAATTATTTTGGACAAATTTTAATCGTACTTATATACAAATTGAACGAAAACTAAAAAGATTCCAAATATATTCCAGAACATGTGGGTAACAGGCCGTTTAGAAAATTGCTCTTGACTCTCTGCATATGTTGGTTGCTGACTAGTTAAGAAAACGAACAAGTAAGAAAGGAGGCTGGGCTTGACAGAGCATTTGTCTTTCTAGCCTGTGAATCTGTGACGCAGTACCCCACGTCTTACGCTGATCACAAGGTAGGTATAGTTTTCTTTTGAAGGAAATGTTAGGCAGAGATACTTGCCTTGAGCATGTGAATGTAAAGTAGAACAATTCCTTCCAGTCCCAGGCAAACCGATCGATGCCTATACATAATTAATTCATCGCCAGTTAGCCAGCCGCCCACGCAAATCCGGTTTGAACTTTGAACCACCAGACACGAAACCTCCGGCGGACGCAGGGAGCTAGCGATGTCGGAGCTCGCGGCCGTGAGCTCCCTACTACTGCGCGTCATCCGCGACGAGGCGCTACTTCT
>NW_021258981.1:0-1503 GCF_002162155.2 Triticum dicoccoides | reverse complement strand
AGCCTTTGCAGGATGTTCGAGTTCTGGCCAGTATGGGTACTATGGTTGGGAAGACGGAGAGAGTTGATATGGCTTTTACCCGGGCTCATGGGGTGGCCCGGCTTTTAGTCAGTATTCTGGATTTTGAGTTCGTGCCTGATGTGGTCAACTGGACTTATAGGGGAGAAGTGTTCCCGCTCGAGATTGAGTTTGAGGACACTGATCTGTTTGCTGATGCGGTTAATGGGAATGATGTTGATATGCATGAGGGTGACGGCGGTGCGGGAGCCAATGGGGCACCAACTGATGAGTCGACATGAGAGGGGTCTAACGGCTCTCGCACAGATGCTTAGTTGCCCGAGGATGGGACCGGGGTTGAGCCGGCAGCATCGCCATCGGTGCCTATGACTTCGTTGCGGTTTGGGTCCTTTGAGCCAGCATCAGCGCCTCCCAGACTTTGGAGTGACCGGGTAGACTCTGATGATATGTTTGAGCACACATTTCCTATGTTGGAGTTTGAGGGGGCTGGCGGATATGTGCCTGGACGCTTGGTGAGGGCCTCATCGGCGAGGACTGTGGATGGAGTTGGGGTGGGGGAGCCGGAAGTTGCTTCTCTTTCCCTTGCTCCTCCAGTGGTCGAGGCCTCCGGTGCAGATGGCTGCGTCTAAGTTGGTGCTGGGGGGAGGGGGTTCGGGGCAGGAGGCCTTGACTTCTCCTCTCCATATCCCGACGCCGGTGATGTCGGTCACGTTGGGGTCGGCCAACACTGGGGGAGGGAGCCCGAGGCAGGCGGCCTCGGCTCCTGCTACTCCGGTTGTGGCGGCGACACCCGCGCCAACAGCAGCGCTGGGGGGGGGCTGGGGCTGGGGCAGGTGGCCCTGGCTCCTTCATCTTCGGCGGTCAGGAGGACCGCGTCTCCTACGCCGACGGCGCTCCACTCTACGCCGGCGGGTGGGGCGGGAGGAGGGCGCGGGCAGGCGGCCCCCGCCATCCCCTCTCGTGTCGTACCCGTGGCTGTGGACCCCAGCGTGGGGCATTTGTCTGAGGGGCTTGGGAGCCTGTAGCCGCCTCCTCCGGTAACCTCGGTTGTCCCTTTGAGGGACTCAGCGCGAGGCTTTACTAGGGAGGAGGTCCTTGCTTTTGGAGGGATCCCGGACCCTGTCTCGACGGGGAGACGGATGAGTGCTCGCATCCACGAGCTCCCGAAGGTTGATGATATGCAGCAGCAGTGCGCTATGAGGGCGGCCAAGCTTCAGGATGCTGCAATCTCTTCTAGTATGTCCGTCAAAATATCTAATTCTTTATTGCATTTTTCTAATGAGGAGATTATAAATAATGCAAACCAATTAGGAGTTTCACTAGGTGCTACTGATAGTGAGATTTCCAATTCGGTGAATGATCTGTTAGATTTGGAGGAGGAGCGTGCCTTAGAGACTATTCGTAATCTTGCAGCGGTTAAACCGATGAATGATGATGAGATTGATGCGTTAGGGGTTAGAGTGCTCGATAATCTGTGTGCGAATC
>NW_021258980.1:0-630 GCF_002162155.2 Triticum dicoccoides | reverse complement strand
GTTCGTTGTTATAGCTGCAGTCATTATGGCCACTTTCGGCGGGAGTGCACGGAGTCACATAAGGGGTAGGCGGTGGATTAATCTCCTCTCGCCGACGCCAACGTTGAGTATGACTGGCTCATTTAGGTCATGGCTTAGGGGGGTGTGTTGGCAATAAGCCACGACGATCACATCGGGCGTGTGCGTGCGCTTGCACGGGACGTGTCGGGTGTGTGGCTGGCGTGCGTGTGTGTGTGTGGGGGGGTAGTGTTTGGGTGCGAGGGTGCATGTACACGCGACGTATCGTAGGAGTAGTTGGCCGTTGGCGAACTGGTCCGAGTGATCGAGCCATTTTGTTGTGGGCTCGCCGCGAGCTAGGCGCGTACGTGGGTGAGGTGGCCGCGGCCAGAGCTGGCCAGAACATGGACTCGGAGGGTGAAAGCGTGTGGATCGTGCCCAACGCTTGCCCAGGGTATAAAACCCGTGTGGAATTTGTTGTAATGGCCATGGTGTGGAATGTGAGCCCGGAAATTTGCCGTTTGTGCGGCGGGCGTTCGTTCGCCGGAAACGCACTGTGTCATCTGTTCGATCTTGTTCTTCCTCTCTTCGGTGCAAGCCACAGCGAGAGAGAGGTGCAAAGAGAGGGGGGGG
>NW_021258979.1:0-1381 GCF_002162155.2 Triticum dicoccoides | reverse complement strand
CAGTTTCTTGCACTATTACTCAGTTTTGGGGTCCAGAAGAGATTTCCACGATTGACGAAAATCGGGGAGCGTTTACGTGCCGGTCATCAACAGTCACAGTTTTGGCTGATTCTGGCCCGTTTTGTGGACTATTACAAACTGTTTTGGGGTCCCAGAGTGATTTCCATGATAAACAAACCCCGTGGTGCGTTTACGTGTCGGTCATCAACACTCGTGGTTTTTGTCGATTCTGGCCCTTTTCATGGACTATTACTCACCTTTTCAAGGACCGAAAGCAATTTCCATGGTTTTCGAACCCCAAGGTGCGCTTACGTGGCGGTCATCAACAATCGCAGTTTTGGCCGATTCTGGCCCGTTTCTTGGACTATTACTCAGTTTTGGGGTCACGTAGTGATTTCCACGATCGACGAACACCGGTGTGTTTATGTGTCGGTCATCAACATTCGCAGTTTTGGTCGATTCTGGCCCGTTTCATGGACTACTACTCACTGATTTGGGGTCCCTGAGTGATTTCCATGATTGACGAACCCCGGGGTGCGTTCATGTATCATTGATCAATAACCCCAGGTTTTACCGATTCAGGGCTCTTTCATGGACTATTACTCACCGTTTTGGAGTCCCAAAGTGATTTCCATGGTTGTCGAATCCCAAGGTGTGTTTACGTGTTGGTCGTCAAGGCTCGCAGTTTGGGCCGATTCTGGCCAGTTTCTTCCACTATTACTCAGTTTTGGGGTCCCGAAGAGATTTCCACGATTGACAAAAATCGGGGAGCGTTTACGTGCCGGTCATCAACAGTCACAGTTTTGGCTGATTCTGGCCCGTTTTGTGGACTATTACAAACTGTTTTGGGGTCCCAGAGTGATTCCCATTATAAACAAACCCCGTGGTGCGTTTACGTGTCGGTCATCAACACTCGTGGTTTTTGTCGATTCTGTCCCTTTTCATGGACTATTACTCACCTTTTCAAGGACCGAAAGCGATTTCCATGGTTTTCGAACCCCAAGGTGCGCTTACGTGGCGGTCATCAACAATCGCAGTTTTGGCCGATTCTGGCCCGTTTCTTGGACTATTACTCAGTTTTGGGGTCACGTAGTGATTTCCACGATCGACGAACACCGGTGTGTTTATGTGTCGGTCATCAACATTCGCAGTTTTGGTCGATTCTGGCCGTTTCATGGACTACTACTCACTGATTTGGGGTCCCTGAGCGATTTCCATGATTGACGAACCCCGGGGTGCGTTCATGTATCATTGATCAATAACCCCAGGTTTTACCGATTCAGGGCTCTTTCATGGACTATTACTCACCGTTTTGGAGTCCCAAAGCGATTTCCATGGTTGTCGAACCCCAAGGTGTGCTTACGTGTTGGTCGTCAAGGCT
>NW_021258978.1:0-1252 GCF_002162155.2 Triticum dicoccoides | reverse complement strand
TATAGACTCTAGTAAACCTTTTGGGTGTTGGTCACATGACGATGTGAGCTATGGGTGTTAATCACATATAGATGTGAATATTGGTGTTAAATCACATGATGATGTGAACTAGATTATTGACTCTAGTGCAAGTGGGAGACTGAAGGAAATATGCCCTAGAGGCAATAATAAAGTTATTATTTATTTCCTTATTTCATGATAAAATGTTTATTATTCATGCTAGAATTGTATTAACCGGAAACATAATACATGTGTGAATACATAGACAAACATAGTGTCACAAGTATGCCTCTACTTGACTAGCTCGTTGATCAAAGATGGTTGTGTTTCCTAGCCATAGACATGGGTTGTCATTTGATTAACGGGATCACATCATTAGAAGAATGATGTGATTGACTTGACCAATTTCGTTAGCTTAGCACTTGATCGTTTAGTATGTTGCTATTGCCTTCTTCATGACTTATACATGTTCCTACAACTATGATATTATGCAACTCCCGTTTACTGGAGGAACACTTTGTGTGCTACCAAATGTCACAACGTAACTGGGTGATTATAAAGGAGCTCTACAGGTGTCTCCAAAGGTACATGTTGAGTTAGCGTATTTCAAGATTAGGTTTTGCCACTCCGATTGTCGGAGAGGTATCTCTGGGCCCTCTCGGTAATGCACATCACTATAAGCCTTGCAAGCAATGTAACTCATGAGTTAGTTACAGAATGATGCGTTACATAACGAGTAAAGATACTTTCGGTTAATGAGATTGAACTAGGTATTGAGATATCGACGATCGAATCTCGGGCAAGTAACATACCGATGACAAAGGGAACAACATATGTTGTTATGCGGTTTGACCGATAAAGATCTTCGTAGAATATGTAGGAGCCAATATGAGCATCCAGGTTCCGGTATTGGTTATTGACCGGAAACGTGTTTCGGTCATGTCTACATAGTTCTCGAACCCGTAGGGTCCGCACGCTTAAGGTTTTGATGACAGTTTTATTATGAGTTTATGAGTTTTGATGTATCGAAGGAGTTCGGAGTGCCGGATGAGATCGGGGACATGACGAGGAGTCTCGAAATGGTCGAGACGTAAAGATCGATATATTGGACGACTATATTCGGACATCGGAAAGGTTCCGAGTGGTTCAAGTATTTTTCGGAGTACCGGGGAGTTACGGAAATACGGGGAAGAAGTATATGGGCCTTATTGGGCTTTAGGGGAGAGAGAGAGGCAGGCCGCCCCCCCCCCCC
>NW_021258977.1:0-385 GCF_002162155.2 Triticum dicoccoides | reverse complement strand
GGCCGTCCCGCGCATGGCCATCGGTTGGTCACCTCATCACCACTCGGTCAGCCCGTGACACAGTTTTTACAATCTCATAAATGATTGTTATTCTTTTTTATATGCTCTAAATCCCCCAGTGGGTGACTTGGTTGCGAATCCGTTTCGCCTAAGTTTCAAAAATCCTACCGAGTGAAGAGCAAACCTCTCACTCGGGGGCTTAGCTGCAGTCCAAGTACTCGCCTAAGTTTCAAAAAATCCTACCGAGTGGAGAGCAACCCTCCCACTCGGGGGCTTAGCTGCAGTCCAATACTCGCCTAAGTTTGAAAATCCTACCGAGTGGAGAGCAACCCTCCCACTCGGAGGGCTTAGCTGCAGTCCAGTACTCGCCTAAGTTTAAAAACAC
>NW_021258976.1:0-1078 GCF_002162155.2 Triticum dicoccoides | reverse complement strand
CCAAAGTCTCCTCATCATAGTCACTAGCAGACTCATATCCACCATCCGCGGTAGCAATCATCACACGCGGAGATTTGCATTCTCTCGCATCATGACCTCCTCCCTTACAACGACGACAAATAATATCACTTGTGTGCCCTGTTGATGCCATGGAAGAAGAAGAACGCTGTGCAGGCCCCGCAGGTGCGCTCTTGGCAGATAATGGTGGTTGTGCCTGTTTTCTTGTATCACGGCTGGAGGTGGCACCGGATGGAGGTGCTGGTGCAGTTGAAGTAGAAGATGCACGTGGTGTCCATGATGAAGGTCGGCCTGCAGAAAAGTTAGTTCGCCCCAATGCTTGTCGATCCTGCACTTCACGTTCAGCTTTACAAGCAAGATGGAATAAACGAGTTATATTAGTATACTCCTTATAGTCTAGAATGGTCTGAATCTCTCTATTTAATCCACCCAGAAAATGTGCAAGCATAGCTTCATTCTCCTCAACAATACCACATCTAATCATGCCAGTTTGTAATTCCTGATAATATTCTTCTACAGAATTTTTCCCTTGTCTTAAACGCTGCAATTTTTGAAGCAATTCACGTTGATAATATGGTGGAACCCAACGCGTACGCATAGCAGTTTTCAAAGCAGCCCAAGTAGTTGGAATAGGATATAATCCACAATGTTCAGACCACCATACACATGCAAAACTAGTGAAAGCACAAACAGCAGCAGCAACTCGTCTCTCCTCAGGATATTGTAAACATGTAAATCGTTGTTCAGTTTCTAACTCCCAAGTAAGATATATATCAGGAACATATCTACCCTCAAATGGTGGAATATTCAATTTCAGTTTAGGAATATGGACATCATCTCGTACCTGAGGTGGTGGTGCAGGCCTACCATTACGAATATATACCTGAGGTCGACCTGCTGGTGGTGGTACAGGTGGCTGCACGTAGTGTTGATTTTGATCAACCTCATCCTCATAGTCTCCCACATAATCATCCTCCTCCGCATCAGCAGCAGGAGCCACAGAAGTATCAACAGCAGCACCAACAGTTTGGCCAAACGCAAGAGGAACACGGCTTGCTCG
>NW_021258975.1:0-908 GCF_002162155.2 Triticum dicoccoides | reverse complement strand
CCGCAGGTGCGCTCTTGACAGATAATGGTGGTTGTGCCTGTTTTCTTGTATCACGGCTGGAGGTGGCACCGGATGGAGGTGCTGGTGCAGTTGAAGTAGAAGATGCACGTGGTGTCCATGATGAAGGTCGGCCTGCAGAAAAGTTAGTTCGCCCCAATGCTTGTCGATCCTGCACTTCACGTTCAGCTTTACAAGCAAGATGGAATAAACGAGTGATATTAGTATACTCCTTATAGTCTAGAATGGTCTGAATCTCTCTATTTAATCCACCCAGAAAACGTGCAAGCATAGCTTCATTCTCCTCAACAATACCACATCTAATCATGCCAGTTTGTAATTCCTGATAATATTCTTCTACAGAATTTTTTCCTTGTCTTAAGCGCTGTAATTTTTGAAGCAATTCACGTTGATAATATGGTGGAACCCAACGCGTACGCATAGCTGTTTTCAAAGCAGCCCAAGTAGTTGGAATAGGATACAATCTACAATGTTCAGACCACCATACACATGCAAAACTAGTGAAAGCACAAACAGCAGCAGCAACTCGCCTCTCCTCAGGATATTGTAAACATGTAAATCGTTGTTCAGTTTCTAACTCCCAAGTAAGATATATATCAGGAACATATCTACCCTCAAATGGTGGAATATTCAATTTCAGTTTAGGAATATGGACATCATCTCGTACCTGAGGTGGTGGTGCAGGCCTACCATTACGAATATATACCTGAGGTCGACCTGCTGGTGGTGGTGCTGGTGGCTGCTCGTAGATCTGATTTTGATCAACCTCATCCTCATAATCGCCCGCATACTCATCATCCTCCTGGGTACGAGCAACAGCAGTAGCAGGAGCCACAGAAGTATCAACAGCAGCACCAACAGTTTGGCCAAACGCAAGAGGAACACGGCTC
>NW_021258974.1:0-1152 GCF_002162155.2 Triticum dicoccoides | reverse complement strand
CATACAATAAATCTTATTCTTATTTCATCCAAATGAGTAATCCCTTCCTTCGGAGTTTGTTCTTGAGGAATAAAATCTAGTTCCAAGTGTTTTCACCTTTCTTTTCCGGAGTTCAATTTTTTCAGCCATTTCGTCGGATCCTCCATCTAAATCAACGCAAGGCTCATCTTATTCTTTCATCCTTCAATCTTATCTCATCATCCTTTTGGTACTGGAGTTCTTCATGGTGGTTCTTCATGATTTAATTCATTCTTAAAGAGTTCATCAAGTTTTTGTTGGTGGAGTTCAAGTATCTTTTCTTCTCGCGTCTCGAAGTGCAATTAATTCTCCGTATTCTTTTGAAGTGGGCTTTTGCATTTCTCCGTTCTTCTCAGTTATCCAACCATTTCCATTTGTGGCCGGTTATCTTTTGAGATATTTTCCATAAGTCCACAACAAGCTTATTCTTTTCGTTGTTGATTTTCTCAACAACACCATTCTATCCTTCTTTCTAAGTTCTTTTCATTCCATTCTCTCAATTCTTTCGGAGGCATCACGTTGTCCATCTCATCGAGTGTCATTCCATCCTCTCAAGCTCGTGTTCTATTCCTCCATGTTTCAGCCAGAGTGCTGCCTAAATCCTTTAAGTCTTATTCATTTCTTATCTCGTTCTAACCGGAGTGATTACATAGTCTATCTGATTCTGTGAGCTTTCGATTCTCGTCATTCTCGTCGTTCCTCTCTTCTTCTCGAGTGCTCTCGATTCCTTGCTTTTTCTTTGAGTTCTTGTTTCACCTCTTCCTTTTTCTCTTTCATCTCGGTCCTAAGATCTCGGGACGAGATCTCTTGTTAGTGGAGGAGTGTTGTAACGCCCCGGATTCGATGCGCCAAGTGTCCGCCAGTTATTCGCCTTCGTTGCCATGTCATTTGCTTGCATGTTGCATTTTGCCATGTCATAATGTGCATCTCATTTTGCATACGTGTTCGTCTCATGCATCCGAGCATTTTCCCCGTTGTCCGTTTTGCAATCCGGCACTCCTATGTCCTCCGGCGTTCCCCTTCTGCCTCTCTTCGTCTGCGGATATTAAACTTTCTCGGAATGGCCCAAGGTTTGCGAAGCGGCCTTGGTATAGCACCGGTAGACCGCCTGTCAAGTTTCGTGCCATTTGGAGA
>NW_021258973.1:0-493 GCF_002162155.2 Triticum dicoccoides | reverse complement strand
TGCCAAGGAAACCGCCTCGCTAAACGCGCTGAGGTGGAACAGTAAAACGATTCGTATAAAGGCCTGGTCGTGGTGTGATGTCACGCCGCGGAATACGTAAGCAGATCTGTGCAAAGGTTATTCTCTCTACGGTGGTATGTGGGACTTATTTTGCAGAGCCGGACACTATCCTTGTGTTCAGAATCTTCTATGAAGTATTCGGAGGAGGAACCCGCCTTGCAATGCCGAAGACAATATGCGCACCGGATTCGTCGTCATTGAAGTCTGGTTCAGGGGCTACTGAGGGAGTCCTGGATTAGGGGGTGTCCGGATAGCCGAACTATCACCGTTGGTCGGATTCCTGGACTATGAAGATACAAGATTGAAGACTTCATCCCGTGTCCGGATGGGACTTTCCTGCATGGAAGGCAAGCCTGGCGATACGGATATGTAGATCTCCTACCATTGTAACCGACTCTGTGTAACCCTAACCCTATCCGGTGTCTATATAAAC
>NW_021258972.1:0-788 GCF_002162155.2 Triticum dicoccoides | reverse complement strand
GTTTCTTGGACTATTACTCTGTTTTTGGGTCCAAGCGTGATTTCCACGATTTACGAACCCCGTGGTGCGGTTACGTGTCGGTCAATGACACTCACAATTTTGGCCAATTTCTGGTCCGTTTTGTGTACTATTACTCACCGTTTTGGCGTCCCAGAGCGATTTCCACGATTTACAATCCCCGGGGTGCGTTTGCGTCTCTGTCGCCAACACTCACAGTTTGGGCGAATTCTGACGCGATTCGTGGACTATTACTCATCATTTAGGGGTCCCGAAGCGATTCCAAAGTGGTTGAACCCTAAGGTCCGTTTACGTGTCCGTCATCAACACTCACAGTTTTGGCCGATTCTGGCCCGTTTCATGGACTATTACTCACCATTTTGGGGCCCCGAAGTGATTTCCACGGTTGTGTGACCCCATGGTGCGCTTACCTGTCGATCATCAACAAGCGCACTTTGGGCCGATTTTGGCCCATTTCTTGCATTATTACTTAGTTTTGGGGTCCCGGAGTGATTTCCACGATTGACGAACTCCGGGGTGCGTTTACGTGTCGGTCATAAACACTCACTATTTTGGCCAATTCTGGTCCGTTTCGTGCACTATTACTCACCGTTTGGGCGTCCTAGAGCGATGTCCACAATTGACAATCCCCTCAGTGCGTTTGCGTGTCTGTCGTCAACACTCACAGTTTTGGCCAATTATGACGCGATTCGTGGGCTATTACTCACCATTTAGGGGTCCCGAAGCGATTTCCATAGTTGTTGAACCCCAAGGTGCGTTTAGGTGTCGGT
>NW_021258971.1:0-1372 GCF_002162155.2 Triticum dicoccoides | reverse complement strand
CGCTGCGCACGGCCTCCAGCATACTACAAACACCAGAAACTACTTGCAACTCCTGGACAGAGGACAAGGGTGATTAAGAAGCCAAGAGGGTCCATTGGTTTCGGGCCCAATGCGTGGTAGTAGCTGAATCATGGATCACAAACACAGAACTCAGTTCCTGAGGACGGCTGCAATGAGACAACCCACCATGTACTCCTACATGGCCTCTCACCGCTACCTTTACCAAATCGTGTTCACACACTTAGCTCACACACAGTAGGACATGTTCACACGCCTCTGATTCATCCCCGATGAATCAGACCTGACTCAACTCTAAGCAGTAGCAGGCATGACAAACAAACATGAATGAGTAGGCACAACAGGGCTCAAACAACTCCTACTCATGCTAGTGGGTTTCATCTAATTACTGTGGAATGACAGGTCATGCAGAGGATAAAGGGGTTCAGCTACCGCAGCAAGTAAGAGATGAATCGATGTTGTCCTAATGCAGTAAAAGAGAGCAGGAGCGAGAGAGTGGGATTTTATCGGAATGAACAAGGGGGTTTTGCTTGCCTGGCACTTCTGAAGATAACATTGAGTCTTCATCAGTGTCAACGATCACATCATCGGTATCACGTCTATCGAGAGGGGACAAATACCGGCAAATACAGAAAAACACGATCAATGCAATACACAATATGATGCATGCTATGACATGGCAATATGAATGTGTTTTGGGCTAATGCACCTAAAACCAGATTAAATGAAGTTGGTTTGAATCCAAGATTCAAATTCAAACTCCATATGTGGATATTTAAATGCCATTAGTATGATTTGTGCTAAATAGCATCTATAAGTTGTTCTAACATGCATGAAAATGGTACAGATGGATTCCTTGAATTTTTCTGATAATTTTTCATATATAAATTATTTAATTTGGAGTTACGGTTGAATTTCTATGAATTTTAGAAGTTTATACAAATTTCTGGAATTTCCTGAATATTTTCAAATCCAGAAAATACTTATTGCGTCAGCCTGATGTCATGATGACATCAGCAGGTCAACGTGGCACAGTCCGGTCAACCCCTGACCGGTGGGTCCCGAGTGTCAGCGTCTAACTAAACTAACCTAGCTTAGTTAAACTAACCTAACCTAATTAGCCGGGCGGGGCCCGCAGGTCAGTGAGAGAGAGGGGGTCAAACCCGGGTCAAACTCACCGGAGTTGACCCGAGGCTCGTCGCCGGCGAGGCCAGGGACGGCGGAGAGCGTCGGGATTCGCCCTTCGATGACCAAAAGAGCGGCGGAGGGGCTCTACGGGATGCCCAGACCCGCGCGCATCTAACAGGGCCAACGGAAGAAGCTAGGGTGGCCGGAGGCGACGGCAATCATGACG
>NW_021258970.1:0-3855 GCF_002162155.2 Triticum dicoccoides | reverse complement strand
TTTTTGTAAGAGATTAGTCAGAGGCCTAGGAATTTTTGAGAAGTCTTTAATTAACGTCCTATAAAAATCGACATGACTAAGGAAACTTCTTATACCTTTGATGTCCTTAGGACATGACATCTTTTCAATAGCATCAACTTTACCTTTATCAACTTCAATACCTCTTTCAGAAATTTTATGCCCCAAGACAATACCTTCATTAACCATAAAGTGGCACTTATACCAATTCAAGACAAGATTGGTTTCTTCACATCTCTGCAAGACTCGATCAAGGTTGCTTAAGCAATCATCAAAAGAAGTTCCATGCACGGAGAAATCATCCATGAAAACCTCAACAATCTTTTCACAAAAGTCAAAGAATATAGCAGTCATACATCTTTGAAAGGTAGTAGGTGCATTACATAAACCAAAAGGCATACGTCTATAAGCAAAGGTACCGAAAGGGCAAGTAAAAGTGGGCTTATCCTGATCCTCTTTTGACACAGGTATTGGAGAGAAACCAGAATAACCATCTAGAAAGCAAAAATGTGTATGTTTGGATAATCTTTCTAGCATTTGATCAATAAAAGGTAGAGGTAATGATCTTTTCTATTAGCTTTATTTAATTTGCACAAATCAATTACCATTCTATAACCTGTAACAATTCTTTGTGGTATCAATTCATCTTTATCATTAGGAACAACAGTAATACCTCCCTTCTTAGGGACACAATGGGCAGGACTTACCCACTGACTATCAGCAACAGGATAAATTATATCTGCCTAAAGAAGCCTTAGTATTTCATTTCTTACCCCTTCTTTCATCTTAGGATTTAACCATCGTTGATGATCAACAACTGGTTTAGCATCTTTTTCATGTTTAATTTTGTGCTGGCATAAAGTGGGACTAATGCCCTTAAGATCATAAAGAGTGTATCCAATAGCAGCACGGTTCTTGTTCAGAGTTTTCAAAATTTCTCTCCTTCATGCTCTGAGAGGTTAGCACTAATAATAACAGGATATATCTTCTTTTCATCGACATAAGCATATTTAAGAGTATCAGGTAATTGTGTAAGATCAAAGATGGGATATACTTTTGGCGGAGGAGCATCCCCTAGGATTTCTACAGGCAAGTTGTGTTTCAAAATAGGTCCTTGTTTAATGAATATTTCATCTATTTACCTTCTGTCATTCATAAACATATCATTTTCATGGTTGAGCATCAATGAAGTTTCTGATTCATACTTTACATTGTGAATAGATTGTTACTTTATCATAAGAAATAATATGACAATATATATATTGTTGTTCTAATAATAATCATGACGCCCTCATGTCCGTATTTTATTTTATCGACACCTCTATCTCTAAATATGTGATCGATCTCCTCGTCAAAGCTTACCTCCACAAGGATGGATTCTGTTTTTGACAGATTCTGTTTTTCGTGGTTGTTTGCTTATTTTGATGAATCTATGGCTAGTATCGGGGGGGGGGTATGAACCATAGAGAAGTTGCAATACAATATGTTTAACACCAATATAAATAAAGAATGAGTTCATTACAGTACCTCATGTGGTGGTTATTCTTTCTTGCACTAACGGAGCTTATGAGATTTCCTGTTGAGTTTTGTGTTGTGAAGTTTTCAAGTTTTGGGTAAAGATTTGATGGACTATGGAATAAGGAGTGGAAAGAGCCTAAGCTTGGGGATGCCCATGGAACCCCAAGATAATTCAAGGACAACCAAAAGCCTAAGCCTGGGGATTCCCTGGAAGGCATCCCCTCTTTCGTCTTCGTCTATCGGTAGCTTTACTTCGAGCTATATTTTTATTTACCACATGATATGTGTTTTTCTTGGAGCGTCATATATGATATGAGTCTTTGCTTTTTAGTTTACCATAATCATCCTTTCTGTACACACCTTTTGGGAGAGACACACATGATTCGGAATTTATTAGAATACTCTATGTGCTTCACTTATATCTTTTGAGCTAGACAGTTTTGCTCTAGTGCTACACTTATATCTTTTTAGAGCATGGTGGTGGTTTTATTTTGTAGAAATTATTGATCTCTCATGCTTCACTTATATTATATTGAGAGTCTCTTAGAACAGCATTGTATTTGCTATGGTTATAAAATTGGTCCTAATATGATGGGCATCCAAGTTGGGTATAATAAAAACTATCATAGGAAGTGAATTGGATACTATGATCAACTTGATGCTTGATAATTGTTTTGAGATATAAAGGTGGTAATATTAGAGTCATGCTAGTGGAGTAATTGTGAATTTGAGGAATACTTGTGTTGAAGTTTGTGATTCCCGTAGCATGCACGTATGGTGAACCGTTATGTGATGAAGTTGGAGCATGATTTATTTTTTGATTGTCTTCCTTATCAGTGGCGGTCGGGGACGAGCGATGGTCTTTTCCTACCAATCTATCCCCTAGGAGCATGCGCGTAGTACTTTGTTACAATAACTTGTAGATTTTTGCAATAAGTATATGAGTTCTTTGTGACTATTGTTGAGTCCATGGATTATACACAGTCTCACCCTTCCACTATTGCTAGCCTCTCTTGTGCTGCGCAACTTTCGCCGGTGCCATACACCCACCATATACCTTCCTCAAAACAGCCACCATACATACCTATTATGGCATTTCCATAGCCATTCCGAGATATATTACCATGCAACTTTTCATAGTTTCATTTATTATGACATGCTCCATCATTCTCATATTGCTTTTGCATGATCATGTAGTTGACATTGTATTTGTGGCAAGGCCACCTTGATAATTCTTTCATACATGTCACTCTTGACACATTGCATATCCCAGTACACTGCCAGAGGCATCCTCATAGAGTCATATTTTGTTCTAAGTATTCAGTTGTAATTCTTGAGTTGTAAGTAAATAAAAGTGTGATGATCTTCATTATTAGAGCATTGTCCCAAGTGAGGAAAGGATGATGAAGACTATGATTCCCCCATAAGTCAGGATGAGACTCCGGACTTTATGAAAAATAAAAGAGGCCAAAGAAGCCCAAATAAAAAAAGAGGCCAAAGAAACCCACAAAAAAATGAGACAACATGAGAGAAGGGACAATGTTACTATCCTTTTCCCCGCTTGTGCTTCAAAGTAGCACCATGGTCTTCATGATAGAGAGTCTCCTATGTTGTCACTTTCATATACTAGTGGGAATTTTACATTATAGAACTTGGCTTGTATATTCCAATGATGGGCTTCTTCAAAATTCCCTAGGTCTTCGTGAGCAAGCAAGTTGGATGCACACCCACTTAGTTTCTTTTGTTGAGATTTCATATACTTATAGCTCTAGTGCATCCGTTGCATGGAAATCCCTACTATCTCATATTGATATCTATTAATGGGCATCTCCATAGCCCGTTGATACGCCTAGTTGATGTGAGACTATCTTCTCCTTTTTGTCTTCTCCACAACCACCATTATATATATTCCACATATAGTGCTATGTCCATGGCTCACACTCATGTATTGCGTGAAAGTTGAAAAAGTTTGAGAACATTAAAGTATGAAACAATTGCTTGGCTTGTCATAGGGGTGGTGCATGATTTAAATATTTTGTGTGATGAAGATAGAGCATAGCCAGAATATATGGTTTGTGGGGATAGATTTCTTTAGGCATGTTATTTTGAGAAGACATGATTGCTTTGTTAATTAGTACGCTTGAAGTATTATTGTTTTCCTATCAATATGAACATTTATCTTGAATCATTTGGATCTGAACATTCATGCCACAATAAAGAAAAATACATTGAGAAATATGCTAGGTAGCATTCCACATCAAAAATTTTGTTTTTATCATTTACCTACTCGAGGATAAGCAGGAATTAAGCTTAGGCATG
>NW_021258969.1:0-1005 GCF_002162155.2 Triticum dicoccoides | reverse complement strand
TGGAAGTGATTGTTGAAGTAGTCATCCGCCAAGACCTGATAAAAACCTAAAATGGAGGGGTTGGGGCTTTGGTGTACAAAATATATAGATTTCATATAACATCGAAGACCTGATGGACTATGTCACGTGTAAGTAATATGTCTCCCCTTGCTGGTATCTCTCCAACGATTAGTGGCAGATCTACCATCGGGGCGGGCTGGGGCAGTCGTGATGGTTCTTCGACGGTGGAACAAGTACCAGCGGCGACGAGAAGTTGAAGCTGGGGCGGCAAGGCGTTGTTTTTGTGTGAAGCAATGAAAGGGTACACACAAGAGGTAGAAGAAAGATTAAATGGGCTAAATTGGGCACTTGTAAGTTGTAACATAATGAAACCCAATTATCTCTCCAGGTCGCTCCAAATCCATCGCTCCACCAACTGCTTCACTCTAGACTCGTTCCCTGTTCTCGTCTCCCGTTGATAGAGACAACGTTGCAGCCTTGCAGCTATAAATGGCGGCCGAAGCGGCAAGGCCCAAGGCATGGCGCCGGCACATAAGCCAACTGCAATCAAACATGATTACGGCATCAACTTGAACTATATATATTCTTTTGTTTAATTAGTCCATCTAATATGTTGGTTTAATAGGAACACAAAACAATGCTAGCACAGTAAATTTCAGTACTAAGAAAATGCTGCAAGACTTTTTTATGCATTTCCATGTTTTGAGTTGTAAAATTTCAGTGTTTATGTTAAATAAGCATGCATTGGTACTTACACATAAACCACTGCATTAGGGCATCAACTTGCATTGTTAAATTTCATTTTGTTAGAAATCATTATTTACCTCGGCACAAAAATATTCATCATCAATATCATAAATTAATGATTAAAATAGGTTGTCATGAGCTGTCACACATAATGTTACTGCTCTAAAAAGATGGGTGTCTTTTTGGTACTCATTAATTGCAATAAATAGCATGGTGTCTCCAGGTTTGCTAAAGATGAGGTTTTGCACTTTTCTCGCC
>NW_021258968.1:9321-11604 GCF_002162155.2 Triticum dicoccoides | reverse complement strand
CTAAGGTCTAAAAAAAGAGTATGTCGAAAGAGTGACAACTGAACGGTTAATTCTAGTAGAATATATACATGCTTTCAATGTGTATGAAATCATCACCTTTATATAAAAATTCCCCAGACATGGAAAGCATCACAACAATCTAATAATTGTGTTCAGATCATAACTAAACATTCAGATATATAAGATCTTGATAGAATCCAGCACCATTGATAGGCTATCCATGGACGAACTCTTCATTGAGCATATAACATAATATTAGTACCCAAAGTGAACTCCAAGATGATATAAAACTTATGCGCACAAATGAAAAATGCAGCTTATGATTACAAATGTGTAGATGATAATATATGGTACCTGAACAAGTGTGGAGCCAAACACCAACTTGTGATAATTAAATGGATCACGAATTACACCTAAGGTCTCCAGTTTAGGGACAGAGAGGGCAGTTATTTGCGAAGGTATATAACAATAGTGAAGGAGCAACCTTTGAAGTGAAGGGGCATCTTCGATGATGATTTGTTGTCCGTCAAAACAAATTCCAATGCTTTTAAGGTGATGCAACTTTATTTGGAGACAACTGATAGGGATTTCTATTCCCAAAACAATCAGCAAGCGCTCCAGGGCAGGGCAACTAGAGTGGATAATGCTGTGCGGTGAGGCCTCTGACAGATAGACCACCACAAGTGAATTTTTTTTTGTAGTTGAAGTCGAAGCATTTGTACAAAATTTTCTGGTAGATGGCCAGGCGAAGGTGGCGGTGGTTAGCAAATGCAAATCATTGTATATTGTCAGTTATGCTTCTCTTCATATAATATACTACTATTTGGGGGAAAGGCATCTAGCTGAGGTTTAATAAACTCTTCCGGGTTTTGTTTGGTGAGATTGTCTACAGCAAACAAGATTTCTATCGGTAGTTGAATGACGACAACTGACAAGGACTACCACGTTAGAGCTACTCTTTGGCGTCCATATTTCAGTATGCAGTCGTCCAGGAAACAAAGGTAATGGCATTGGCATCATGTAGTTTTAGGTAGTGCATGGTTCTATTTAATTAGTTTTTCCATATTTGGGTGTGGGTAATCTCTAAACTGAATTGAGTGAGCCAAATATATGCATCTAAACTGTAATCTGTAGCTTTATGTGTTACGTCATACGATTGAACTTGAAGATTGCCTTTTGGGAGTAGTTTTAGTTGGTAGATGTTCCAGGCTCCAAATACACACACATTATGTGGCATAAGCATGATAAGTTATATGCTTCGAAATGAAATCACCATCCACCCATTTTAGTTCTTCGTGAATATTTTGTGCACAAATCAGATCACCATTCACCCATTATGATAGTGCTGCCTTTATGTTTTTTTGTCAATATTTGCCCAGGACTCCATGCTAACCAATTCCAAAAACATGCCTCAAAAAATGTGAAGCATGTACAAGTTAGTTGTACGCAAAGCTCATTTGGATGTTCGATATTTTGGAATGGAATTTTATTTTTGGTATACACTACACTACTAGATAATTCATGTTGGATGTCATGGAATTTACCTCACCCTCTTTCTACTCTTGCTCTCTCCTAAAAGCTTGCAAAAAAGGCTCAATTGTATACAAAGAAAGGCAATGCTGATGGGGAAATGAAGTTTCAAGAGGTTCAACGAGCTTATGAGTTATTTGAATTTCTTTCAAATTGTGACGCTTAATTATAGAACTTCGAATATTACTGAACCACTAAGACAACATTTTTGCCTCTTCTCTGTATACTCTAAAGGATGAAGAAAAGATAACTCTCTATGATCATGTAACAATTTAATTCTGTGTATATACATATGTCTACGTTGCTTTGATGTAAATTAGTGGCTGCTTTTTTGTATCTTCATGAGTTACAGAGAATTAATTGCTAACTAGACAAAAATACGATTTGACTAATTGTCTGGTTTTTGTTTCCCTATACTATTTGCCAGGGTCATCAACCTTTCTAAAAAAATAAGACCAACCGTTTAGAGTAAGCATGCTCCTTACAATCTCATGTAATCTGCATTCATAACTTGGCCTGATTTTTATAGGTTGGCTCTGACCAGTATGAGAGAGATGCTGCTGGATGTGGTATAGTTGGTAGATTCAAGGGCGGTTTTGAAAATCCTTTTGAGGATATTTTCTTTGATGCTGCAAGTCGTGCTGGCGAAACGAATGATGTATGTCAGCTGTTCTTAGTTAATAATCTTGTACTTCTTTTAGGTCCGAGTTTGGTGGCTTTGCTTCTCAAATATCACATTTTTAGCATTATTAT
>NW_021258968.1:2010-2932 GCF_002162155.2 Triticum dicoccoides | reverse complement strand
TATGGGGCGCACGGCCCTTGTCAAGTCAGTCCTTTGCTCCCAAGCGGTGTTCTCAATCACGCCGCTCATCGTGCCTCAAAGCACTCTTCAGAGTCTGACCAAGATTGAACGGGCCTTCCTCTGGTCAGGAGCGGACAAGACTACCGGTGCCAAGTGCAAAGGGAAGTGGGACACTGTTTGTAGGCCGAAGGAGTACGGTGGCCTTGGGGTGCTTAACTTTGAAAAATTTGCGCGTGCCCTTCGCCTTAGGTGGCCTTGGTACGAATGGAAGGAGCCCCACAGATTGTGGGTTGGTTTTGGCAGCCCTTGCACGGAGGACGATCTCACCTTCTTTTATGCCTCCACCACCATTACTCTGGGCAACGGAGCCAAAACGCCTTTCTGGGATTCTCCTTGGCTCCTTGGCCGTAAGCCCAAGGAGATCGCCCCGCACATCTATGAGGCCTCTAGGAGGAAGAATTGGAAGGTTAGGGAGGCTGTTAGAGAGGACGCTTGGATCTTCAAAATCAGCTGCAACACCGTCATCACCGGAAGCCACATTCGAGAGTCTTTCACTCTTTGGATGCTTTTGGATGACGTCCATCTTGAGGAGCATCGGGAGGACGACATCACCTGGAAGCATTCCAATGATGGGATATACTCGGTAGCCAGTGCTTACAAAGCGCAGTTTCTTGGCTTAACCTTGTCCCCAATGGATCGCATGGTTTGGAAAGTTTGGGCTCCTCCGAAGATCAAATTCTTTGCTTGGTTGGCTATTCAGGATAGGATCTGGACCGCGGACCACCTCGAGAGGCGCGGGTGGGCCAACTGTGGTCTGTGCCCTCTTTGCTCTAGAGAGCAGGAAACGGGTGCTCATCTTCTCTTCAAGTGTCGATTCACTATTCAGCTTTGGAGGTCTCTCGCGGCCAAGCCTGGCCTTCAT
>NW_021258968.1:0-1859 GCF_002162155.2 Triticum dicoccoides | reverse complement strand
ACATTGACACCTCCGGATGGCATCTCCATGACTCCGTCCTGGATTGGTGGGAAGATGGTACTGGAAGCCACGTACCCAATAGGAGTGCCTTGGCCTCCCTCACCCTCCTCGTCTCCTGGACCATCTGGAATGAACGTAATGCTAGGGTGTTCCGACACAAAAGTGCTCCGCCGCCTATTCTTCTTAACACAATCCTTGAGGAGGCCAAGCTTTGGGTTACAGCTGGTGCAAAGAAACTAGGGCCTATTGTATTTCGTGAGTAGTTCGCATGCCGTGTTGAGGTGGTCGCTGTAAAACTCTACTCTACTCTCTCTTATTTAATAGATGAGGCAAATCTTTTGCCTCCGTTTCGGAAAAAAAAATTGTAAAAGAACTTTGTTTATGTCAGGAATTACTAAAGAACTTGTCTACTACATACAACATGAAATAACATATTCATAATTGCTCACCATTTAGTTATTTCCTTGTGGGAAACTGATATTTGATTTGAAACTACAGTATTAGCACGTGATAAATCTTTGAAAATAGAAAAATATTTCCTACAAAGCAGGTCTCAAGAAATTTGCTTTGGGTGTTGTTTAAAATATTCCTGTTAAGCTACATTTTGTATTACATCGATTGTAATTTAACTTTTCACAGCCATTTTCCTTTTTCTGCCTAAACAATTCTTTTCTTCTATTTTTGCATAGTAGACACACTTTGTATAGTCTTATGTACTATACTTACATATTCACATTTTCTCGCCTGAAGATGTGGTTAACTCTACTGGTGACCATACTAATTCCTGCATATACATCTGCTCATATTCATTCAGCTCCTATCATTATATTTGAGTACTCTTAGACCCCACATGGCTGCATATATAGAACCCATGCACGTTGCTTTTTCTAGGATATTTACCGTAGAAATATTTCAATATTTTTCCATACTTCAAGCTTACGTTAGATATGCCCACACGGAAAATTCATATGATTGTTCCTCCCGTTAGTATTTAATTTTCTTGTGTAAACCTCACATTAATTTCCCTGTTACTATAATATCTCGGTTTTCTCTTGCAGTTTAAGTTAAGGTTATGCTGGGCATTACGGTGATTATTCAATTAAATTCGTGTGACAAAAAACATATTAATCAAATTGTGTGTCTTGAGAAAATATGATTAAATTTAGAAAAAAATTCATGGAGCATATTAGTTTTTTGTAAGGGCCTTGGTGACGACACTGACATCTACTCTCTCCAACCCAAGATAAGTGTCTCAACCTTAGTACAATTTTGTAGTAAAGTTAGTACAGAGTTGAGACACTTATTTTGTGACGGAGGGAGTACAACCTATCGTACAAAACTGTAGTTTGACAATAATTTTTGATTTTTTCACCTTAGTACAACTTTCTAGTAATGTTAGTACATAGTTGAGACGCTTATTTTGTGACGGAGGGAGTACAACCATCGTACAAAACTGTAGTTTGATAATAATTTCTTTATTTTTTCTTGGATTTTCTTCTTACAATCGTCACTCGTCGTGTATTTATATTTTACTATATATGACTTTCTGGGGAACTCTCAAAACAAACATTGATGGCTCGTAATTAACCATGCATGTGTCGTCACCCATCACGGACTTCACCACTGATCGTGTTTCAATTGTCTTTTCTATTTTGAGGAATCCTTCTCTTGCTCTATTCTCGTGACCCGTCTCTATGTATTCAAATTTTAGAGCTAAAATATTATATTATACATTATTCTTGTCATAGCTCATTTTTCTAATCATTTCTATATCAATTTGCTCGACTAAAAATACATATGAATGATAATTTCACATTGAATCGGTCTCTAGCATGTATCTTTGACTATGTTTTTTGTAC
>NW_021258967.1:0-394 GCF_002162155.2 Triticum dicoccoides | reverse complement strand
AGTGTAACTAATTAAATTATTATGTTGCTTGATCTTTATTTTCTTGAAAAGGATTTTTCTAGGTTAAATGGCCTTAATTGAACTACAACCATTTGATAAATTCACTTAAAATTTCCACAAAAATTTGGAGATGTCATGTGATGTTTTTAAATCACTTTTATGCTAAAATATATTTCATTCATGAAATATTTTTAGCCTTACACTCAATTTTTCTTCTCTGGTCCAGAGTGCATTTTGCACTACAACCTATTTAAATATTTCTTTAAAACTTCTACCAAAATTAAGGGAGGTCAGTAGGAGCCTATTATCCCACTTTGTGCAAAAACCTATTTGTGTCCTTTGAAAAATTTGAGTGAATCAACCTCATCTTCATTCTGGACCAACTTGATGGTTT
>NW_021258966.1:0-522 GCF_002162155.2 Triticum dicoccoides | reverse complement strand
AGATCCGCCGGGCCTGGGCGCCGGACTGGTTGACGGGTGCGGCGGCACGGCGTGCTGCGGAGTGGTCGAGCTCCTGGTGGCGGTGCGGCGGGAGTCATGGTGGTGGTCCTCGCCTCTTGGCGCGCGGGGCTGCTCCGGGGCGGCGGCGCGGGCATGTCCTGTGGGCGCGGCCTCGGCCTCCCCTGTTGGCCGGCGGGTCTCGGTGGGGGGTGGGGGGGCTCCTCCCTACTGAGATCTGGCTTGCGGGATCTTCCAGATCCCGGCAAGGATGGCGGCGACCCGTGCACGAGAGATGGAGGTCTTCGATCAGATCCGGGTGAAAACCTGCTATTGGCTATTGCCAAGGCCGGCGATGGTGACGCTGTCTGCGTCGTTCCCTTCCTGAAGGCATCGTCGTGGAGATGTTCAAGACCACTCTCTGCTACCTCCGGGGGAAACCCTAGATCAGTAGATCGGATGGCTGCGGCTCTCTGGTGTCGTCTTCCCCCCTGGGGGCGTCATTCTTGGAGGTGCACACGGGCT
>NW_021258965.1:0-403 GCF_002162155.2 Triticum dicoccoides | reverse complement strand
CGATGGCGGGCCCAGATTCCAACAAATGGCTTGAAGCCATGCAATCCGAGATAGAATCCATGTATGAAAACAAAGTATGGACTTTGACAGACTTGCCCGATGATCGGCGAGCGATAGAAAACAAATGGATCTTTAAGAAGAAGACGAACGCGGATGGTAATGTCACCATCTATAAAGCTCGACTTGTCGCTAAGGGTTATCAGCAAGTTCAAGGGGTTGACTACGATGAGAGTTTCTCTCCCGTAGCGAAGCTGAAGTCCGTCCGAATCATGTTAGCAATTGCCGCATACTATGATTAGGAGATATGGCAGATGGACATCAAAACAGCATTCCTTAACGGCTATCTTAAGGAAGAGCTGTATATGATGCATCCGGAAGGTTTTGTCGATCCTAAGAATGCTAA
>NW_021258964.1:0-856 GCF_002162155.2 Triticum dicoccoides | reverse complement strand
CAGAGTGATATTGGTTTCATCTTTCATATGGTTTCTAGCTTGCATCGATTCTAACAAGTTCAAGCACCTTGTGCTTAGTTTACACTTTATACATCATACATGTCAATATGTCACGCCGTCCTGTTTTTCATACATATTCCATCCTCCTATCATGCGGCTGCCTTACATGAAAGTAGTGTTCGTCAGTATCATGCATCAATAAGTTCTGAAGAGCAAATTTTATTCCTTTTTCTTGTGGGTTTGACTTAACAAGGCAAAATCAAGAAAGAGGAAGGAAAAGAGTAAGGAAGGCGATGATGGTGGTCCTCTGCAGCAACGTAAATAGAGCATCTGTACCGATTCTCCTTGTACTGATAGTGCATTACATGGTCCAAGTCTCTGCTCCCCTAGTCCACCATCCAAGGTGCTTGCTCTAACTTGGCAGCGTGATATCTGGTTGCATGTTGCATATGGTGTCTAGCTCGTATTGCTCCTAATTAGTGTAAACTGCATCTGCTTAGCTTACACATGATACATGTGAATATGACACGCTTTCCTGTTTTTGGTACATACTATATCTGTCTATCACACCATGTTCTTACATGAAACTACTCTTCTTGTGTATCCTGCATCAGTCACTTATGATGGGACACCTTTAAGTTAGCAGTGTGATATTGGTTTGCGTCTTGAATATAATTTCTAGCATGTATTGCTTCTAGTTTGATGAACGCCACCTATGACGAGACAGTTTTAACTTGGCAGAGTGATATAGATTGCACCTTCCATATGGTGTCTTGCAGTGTTCCTAATTTGTTGAAGTGCCTTCTGCTTAGTTACCACATCATAGGTGTGAATATGTCAAGTCGTCCATTTTTTC
>NW_021258963.1:0-1192 GCF_002162155.2 Triticum dicoccoides | reverse complement strand
AGCAAATCTGTTTGCTATGCTTTTGTGTGCAAAGAGGCATTATTTTCATTCGAGGACGTGCCTTCCTCTTTGCCTCCTGCTGTCACTAACATTTTGCAGGAGTTCGCTGACGTTTTTCCACAAGACGTGCCACCGGGATTACCGCCTATTCGAGGGATTGAGCATCAGATTGACTTAATTCCCGGTGCTTCACTGCCAAACCGTGCAGCATACCGTACCAATCCAGAGGAGACGAAGGAGATTATGCGTCAAGTACAAGAGCTTCTCGACAAAGGTTATATACGCGAATCCCTTAGTCCTTGTGATGTTCCTATTATTCTAGTGCCGAAAAAGGATGGTACATCACGTATGTGTGTTGATTGTAGAGGCATTAATAATATTACTATTCGTTATCGTCATCCTATTCCTAGGCTAGATGATATGCTTGATGAATTGAGTGGCTCTATAATATTCTCCAAAGTTGATTTGCGTAGTGGCTACCATCAAATTCGTATGAAATTGGGAGATGAATGAAAAACAGCATTTAAAACTAAGTTTGGATTATATGAGTGGTTAGTCATGCCTTTTGGGTTAACTAATGCACCTAGTACTTTCATGAGATTAATGAACGAAGTTTTACGTGTTTTCATTGGACGATTTGTGGTAGTTTACTTTGATGACATATTGATTTATAGCAGATCTTTGGAAGAACATTTGGAACATTTACGTGCTGTTTTTATTGCTCTACGTGATGCACGTTTGTTTGGTAACTTTGGGAAGTGCACCTTTTGCACCGACCGAGTATCTTTTCTTGGCTATGTTGTTACTCCACAGGGAATTGAAGTTGATAAAGCCAAGATTGAAGCTATTGAGAGTTGGCCGCAGCCCAAAACGGTCACACACGTGAGGAGTTTTCTTGGCCTCGCTGGATTCTATAGGCGTTTTGTGAGAGATTTCAGCACCATTGCTGCACCTCTCAATGAGCTTACAAAGAAAGATGTGCCTTTTCTTTGGGGTACCGCACAGGAAGAAGCCTTCTCCGTATTGAAAGATAAGTTGACACATGCTCCTTTACTCCAACTTCCTGATTTTAATAAGACTTTTGAGCTTGAATGTGATGCTAGTGGAATTGGATTAGGAGGTGTGTTATTACAAGAGGGCAAACCCGTTGCATACTTTTCTGAAAAATTGAGTGGGCCTAGTCTGAATTATT
>NW_021258962.1:0-899 GCF_002162155.2 Triticum dicoccoides | reverse complement strand
CATATCTTTTGCATACGATGTCGAAAAAAACTCATAATATATCCAAAAAATCAGCACGAAAATCCGCATCCGATTTTGACCAACGTGGGCCTGTTTGCAAATTTTTAGAATCCTCAAATTCTGAAAGGAAAAAAAGATATGCTCAAATTTCAGTTTTTTTGAATTTTTGTTAAATCTGGTCAAACTATGTATGGTCAAACTACTTATTCAAGAAATATTAGTGTTACTAAATAATTATTTTAGTTTTTATAATTTTGGTCAAACTATGGTCAAACTACTTATTGAAGAAATATTTGTGTTAATAAATAGTTATTTGTAGTTTGTAGAATTTTGGTCAAACTATGGTCAAACTATGATCAAATCTGGTAAAATTTTGGTCAAAGTATGGTCAAATTTTGTGAAACTGTGGTCAAACTATGGTCAAACTACTTATTCAAGAAATATCAGTGTTACTAAATAATTATTGTTTTTTAGAATAATAGTGTCAAACTCAAACAGAGCTTAATGATCAAGTTCAACTCCTAAGGGTTAATAGGATTGACAGCTTAGTATTGTCGGGAAAACAACAAGTCCGGACTTGGAAACTAGGGGGAATAGAACTCGAAATTTAAACGTGCTCAGGCTGGAGTAGTGAGAGGATGGGTGATCGGTCGGGAAGTTAGACGATTTGGAATGAGTGGTTCATAATTGAGCAGTGAGCAGTGATGAGGGGTGATTAGAGATTAAATTGTCAAATAATTCAGAAATTAGGAAATTAGAAAAAGTTCATAAAAACAAAATTTCAAAAAAATACCTTTAGTCCCGGTTGGTGTTACCAACCGGGACTAAAGGTCAAGCTCCAGACAGCGGCCACGTGGAGGCCCTTTGGTCCCGGTTCATAGCACAACCGGGACTAAACG
>NW_021258961.1:0-627 GCF_002162155.2 Triticum dicoccoides | reverse complement strand
GCCGGCACACGGCTTGGTGTTTCTTGATGTGTCTTGGGTGCTAGCCCTTCCCCTCTATTTATATGTTGAGCCTTGAGGTCGAAATTGGAGTAAAAGCCTACACAAACACTAATATAAAAGAGGGCTTTGGTTCACGCCGGGTCAGCCCATTAGTCCCGGTTTAGTCCAGATTCGTGAGCCCAGGGGGCCGACCGGGCCACGTGGGCCATTGGTCCCGGTTCGTCTGGACCTTTTGGTCCCGGTTGGTGGGATGAATCAGGACCAATGGGCCTGGTTCCTGGCCCACCACCATTGGTCCCGGTTCGTGGCTTGAACCAGGACAACAGACTGCCCTTTAGTCTCGGTTCGTGCCACGAACCGGGACCATTGAGGTGCCTATATATACCCCTCTCCCGCGAGCAGAGCACTCCACTGCTCTGTTTTTCTCTGGCTGGGGAGGGGAGGGATTTGTGGTGCTCTACCTCACCTCCTATGCACATTAGGTGTTCGATGAAATGCCCGAGCCACACTAGTTAAGCTTTCTCCCTTCGAAGCCTGACCTCCGAACTCTATTTTTCCCGAGATTTGTCTAGGTTTGTATTAGCGGCCCGTCAAGGCCCGTCCCCGTCTTCACTGTCGTCGATCGCC
>NW_021258960.1:0-729 GCF_002162155.2 Triticum dicoccoides | reverse complement strand
GATATGTGATTAACACTCAAGGTCACATCCCCATGTGACTAACACCCAAAGAGTTTACTAGAGTCAATAATCTAGTTCACATTACCATGTGATTAACACTCGATGAGTTCTGGGTTTGATCATGTTATGCTTGTGAGAGATGTTATAGTCAACGGGTCTGAATCTTTAAGATCCGTATGTACTTCGCAAATCTCTATGTCATCTTGTAGATGCAGCTACTACGCTATATTTGGAGCTATTTCAAATAACTGTTCTACTATACGAATCCAGTTTACTACTCAGAATAATCTGGATTAGTGTCAAAGTTTGCATCGGCGTAACCCTTTACGACGAACTCTTTTACCACCTCCATAATCGAGAAAATTCCTTAGTCCACTAGTTACTAAGGATAACTTTGACCGCTGTCCTGTGATCCATTCTTAGATCACTCTTGTACCCCTTGACTGACTCATGGCAAGGCACATTTCAGGTGCGGTACACAGCATAGCATACTGTAGAGCCTATGTCTTAAGCATAGGGGACGACCTTCGTCCTTTCTCTCTATTCTGCCGTGGTCGAGCTTTAAGTCTTAACTTCATACCTTACAACTCAGGCAAGAACTCCTTCTTTGACTGATCCATCTTGAACACCTTCAAGATCATGTCAAGGTATGTGCTCATTTGAAAGTACCATTAAGCGTTTTGATCTATCCTTATAGATCTTGATGCTCAATGTTCAAGTAGCTTAATC
>NW_021258959.1:0-387 GCF_002162155.2 Triticum dicoccoides | reverse complement strand
CTATTTCAGTAAATAAATCATGAACCATAACTTTCTATTAATTACCTTCCATTAGTAAGAAAAATGGCCCAGTTACCATCATAAGAACGGTAGGCTTGAGCCCCAAAAAATTTCAAGCTTGACCAAAGAGTGCCACCAAATAACAGGTTCCTAGTACTACAGCAAAAACTAACTTCAGTCGAGGACAACAATGAGAAGCAGCACCAATTGAGACACACAACCACACAGATTCTTGTAAGCCGGAAACGACAACACTGAACCTCACAAGCTTATGCAGAGAACGCCATGTAAAATGAGCAACGATTACCGCTACAACACTGAACCTCACACGCTTATGCACGGAACAATATACAGAATGAGCAAGCGCTACTACACACTGATTTGTAC
>NW_021258958.1:0-743 GCF_002162155.2 Triticum dicoccoides | reverse complement strand
CCGCTAACCATCCCTACGGCACCGCTGTGAGCTCCGCCACCGTTTCCCCCTCTTCCCCTCTTCGTTTGATTGCCGTAGCCGTCGCCCCCTTGATGACCGACAAGCGCCGCCGCCAAAGCTCGCCGGCGATGACGCTCCGGTGACCATTCGGTCCTGGGCATGCGTCCAACGTTCTCGCCGCACCGCGTAGACACCGTAGGTGTTAACCCCGCATCACCAAGGCCGCTGTGGCCTCGACCTCGAGCTCGCCCGAGCTCCGGCTGCTGCTTCTGTGCTCGCCGCCGTCATCTCCGGCGACTCCGAGGCCTTCCGATCGCTCAGCTAGACGCGGTCGAGCGCGGGCTACCCCCCGGTGGCCTTCGCACATCCATTTGTCGCCCGCAGCTCAAGTCCGGCGAGTTGCCGCCGCAGTTTAGGTCGTCGCCGGCGAAACTCCGGCGGGAGCTGACGTGGCCTCGTCATTAGGAGCTAACCCAGCCAGCTAAACACGCTACAACCACTGACAGTGGGCCCCACGCCTGGTCAAATCCCAGTCAGCGCTGGGTTTGACCGGGATTAGTTCATGTGTCACTGACGTGTGGACCGCACACGTCAGGTTTGACCTGGACTAGCCCCACTGACATGCTGACGTAGTGCTGATGTCATGCTGACGCTGTTAATAATTTTCTGGATTTAAAGTAAATCAGAAAATTCCAGAAAATAGCCAAAACTTCTAAAAATCACAGAAAATCAACCGTAGCTCC
>NW_021258957.1:0-1224 GCF_002162155.2 Triticum dicoccoides | reverse complement strand
CCATTTCGCGGAATCTGGGCTCATCATCGCTTCCTCATAGTTTGTAGGTTCATCATGGTCTAGTAACATGACTTCCAGAACAAGATTACCGTACCACTCTGGTGCGGATCTTAGTCTGGAAGACCTACGAGGTTTGGTAGCAAGTTGATCTGAAGTTTCATGATCATCATCATTAACTTCCTCACTAATTGGTGTAGGAATCACTAGAACTGTCTTCTGTGATGAACTACTTTCCAATAAGGGAGAAGGTACAATTACCTCATCAAGTTCTACTTTCCTCCCACTCACTTCTTTCGAGAGAAACTCCTTCTCTAGAAAGGATCCATCTGAGCAACGAATATCCTGCCTTCGAATCTGTGATAGAAGGTGTACCCAACAATTTCCTTTGGGTGTTCTATGAAGACGCACTTCTCCGATTTAGGTGCGAGCTTATCAGGTTGAAACTTTTTCACATCAGCATCGCAGCCCCAAACTTTAAGAAACGACAACTTTTGTTTCTTCCCAAACGATAGTTCATAAGCCGTCGTCTCAACGGATTTCGATGGTGCCCTATTTAAAGTGAATGCAACAGTCACTAATGCATAACCCCAAAACGATAGTGGTAAACCGATAAGAGACATCATAGGTCGCACAATATCCAATAGAGTGCGGTTACGATGTTCGGACACACCATAACGTTGTGGTGTTCCAGGTGGTGTGAACTATGAAACTATTCCATGTTGTTTTATATGAAGGCCAAACTTGTAACTCAAATATTCTCCTCCACGATCAGATCGTAGAAACTTTATTTTCTTGTTACGATGATTCTCCACTTAACTCTGAAATTCTTTGAACTTTTCAAATGTTTCAGACTTGTGCTTCATTAAGTAGACATACTCATATCTTCTCAAATCATCAGTGAAGGTCAGAAAATAATGATACTTGCCACGAGCATCAACACTCATTGGACCGCATACATCAGTATGTATTATTTCCAACAAGTCAGTAGCTCGTTCCATTGTTTCGGAGAACGGAGTTTTAGTCATCTTGCTCAAAAGGCACGGTTCGCCAGCATCAAATGATTCATCACCAAGTGATTCTGAAAATCCATCTTTATGGAGTTTCTTCATGCGCTTTACACCGATATGACCCAAACGGCAGTGCCACAAATAAGTTGCACTATCACTATTAACTTTGCATCTTTTGGCATCAATATTATGAATATGTGTATCACTACGATCGAGA
>NW_021258956.1:0-1352 GCF_002162155.2 Triticum dicoccoides | reverse complement strand
GAAACAACACAAAGGGCAAGATCTTCATCGAGCTCCTCCTTGAGCTTGGTTGCGTCATCTGCACGGTAACATAGGCACCTGCAAACTGGTTTTTGGAAGTATCTGTGAGCCACGGGGACTCAGCAATCTCGCACCCGCGAGATCAAGACTATTTAAGCTTATAGGAAGGATGGAGTAATGAGGTGGAGCTGCAGCAAGCGACTAGCATATATGGTGGATAACATACGCAAATGAGAGCGAGAAGAGAAGGCAAAGCACGGTCGATAAAAGTATGATCAAGAAGTGATCCTATAGCAACCTACGTCAAGCATAACTCCAACACCGTGTTCACTTCCCGGACTCCGCCGGAAAGAGACCATCACGGTTACACACGCGGTTGATGTATTTTAATTAAGGTCAACTTCGGGTTTTCTACAACCGGACGTTAACAAATTCCCATCTGCCCATAACCGCGGGCACGACTTTCGAAAGTTCAAATCCCTGCAGGGGTGTCCCAACTTAGCCCATGACAAGCTCTCACGGTCAACGAAGGAATAGACCTCCACCCGAGACACTCCGATCAGACTCGGTATCTCGGTACAACAAGACATTTCGACAGGGTAAAACTAAACCAGCAACACCGCCCGAATGTGCCGACAAATCCCGATAGGAGCTGCACATATCTCTTTCTCAGGGCACACTCAGATAGGTCAAGCTACGAGTAAAACCAACCCTCAAGTTTCCCCGAGGTGGCCCCGCAGGCTGCCCAGTTCGGACCAACACTCAGAGGAGCACTGGCCTGGGGGGGTTAAATAAGATGACCCTTGAGTCTGCAGAACCCAAGGAAAAGAAAAGGCTAGGTGGCAAATGGTAAAACCAAGGTTGGGCATTGCTGGAAGAGCTTTACTTAAGGCGAACTGTCAAGGGGTTCCCATTATAGCCCAACCGCGTAAGGGACGCAAAATCCGGGAACATAACACCGATATGACGGAAACTAGGGCGGCAAGAGTGGAACAAAACACCAGGCATAAGGCCGAGCCTTCCACCCTTTACCAAGTATATAGATGCATTAATTAAATAAGATATATTGTGATATCCCAACAAGTAAACATGTTCCAACAAGGAACAACATCTCCATGTTCCAACAAGGAACAAACTTCAATCTTCACCTGCAACTAACAACGCTATAAGAGGGGCTGAGCAAAGCGGTAACATAGCCAATCAACGGTTTGCTAGGACATGGTGGGTTAGAGGTTTGACTTGGCAATTTGGGAGGCTGACAAGCAAATGGTAGGCATCGTAGCATTGGCATAGCAAGAGCGAGCAAACTAGCATAGCAAAGATAGTAGTGATTTCGAGGGTATGATCATCTT
>NW_021258955.1:0-442 GCF_002162155.2 Triticum dicoccoides | reverse complement strand
AGAAAACTCGTAAGCTCCGTTAGTATAAGAAAGTAAATCACCACTTCAAGGTACTGTAATGAACTCATTATTTATTTATATTGGTGTCAAACCTACTGTATTCCAACTTCTCTATGGTTTATAAACTATTTTACTAGCCATAGATTCATCAAAATAAGTAAACAACACATGAAAAACAGAATCTGTCAAAAACAGAACAGTCTGTAGTAATCTGGATCAAACGTATACTTCTGGAACTCATAAAATTCTCAAATAAATTTCTGGACCTGAGTAGCGACGAATGGCTCGCCCGACACCTTGGCCAGGAAAGCCGAAATCTATGGCAGCCCTCACGACACTCATGACCCGCTTTTGTGCGGGAGAGGACAGCTGGTTGGCTAGCAGCAATAATATATCAAAGAACCATGGTACTCGGATACCAAGGACGGCAACGGCCAGTCAC
>NW_021258954.1:0-2164 GCF_002162155.2 Triticum dicoccoides | reverse complement strand
GGGGAGAAAAGTCTCACCCTGGGCCGCGTCATTGTTGATGATCGAAGGAGCCATCGGGCCTAAAGGTGACGACATAGAGGAACTCTCAATGAAAGCACCAATGTCGGTGTCAAAACCGGCGGATCTCGGGTAGGGGGTCCCGAACTGTGCGTCTAGGCGGATGGTAACAGGAGACAAGGGACACAATGTTTTTACCCAGGTTCGGGCCCTCTCGGTGGAGGTAAAACCCTACTCCTGCTTGATTAATATTGATGATATGGGTAGTACAAGAGTAGATCTACCACGAGATCAAAGAGGCTAAACCCTAGAAGCTAGCCTATGGTATGATTGTTGTTCGTCCTACGGACTAAAACCCTCTGGTTTATATAGACACCAGAGAGGGCTAGGATTACACAGAGTCGGTTACAATGGTAGGAGATCTACATATCTGTATTGCCAAGCTTGCCTTCCATGCCAAGGAAAGTCCCATCCGGACACAGGACGAAGTCTTCAATCTTGTATCTTCATAGTCTAGGTGTCCGGCCAACGGTGATAGTCCGGCCATCCGGACACCCCCTAATCCAGGACTCCCTCATCGGGGCATGGATTGAGAGCTACGAGATGGCTATGGAGTTGTTGGAGGTGTCTGACACAGCAATGGCTAAGTACTTCACCATGATGTTGGATGGAACCGTCCGCACCTGGTTGAAAGGCCTGCCACCTAATTCAATCAGTTCATGGGCAGAGTTGAAAGCCCGGTTCATCCAGAACTTCAAAGACACGTGCAAGCAGCCCATGTCGATCGTGGACCTAACGAATTGTAAGCAGAAAGAGGGTGAGTCTACAACCCATTGGGTATGCCGGGTTAAAGCCATAATACATTCATCTGATAAGATGGATGCCGGCTCTGCAGTCTTAATGTTGGAGAAGAATTGTCGTTTCTTATCTTTGAAACAAAAGCTGGGGCGGCTCAAACGTGAGTGCAATGATATGGGCACGCTAATGGCGGCTCTGGTCAAGTATGCCGATTCTGATAGTACCAAGGATCCCGAGTCTGATGATGAGAAGGCAGGGAAGGGAAACAGGAACGGCAACGGCAAGGGCTCTCAGCACAACCTGGCAAATCAAGGAGGTAATAAATGTAAGGCTGGCGGTAGTTTGGATTTTGTGGCCAACACCAATGCACAGGGTCATAACCAGCGGCGCAAGGTAAGGCCACCTCCTCGGTCCAGCGGGTCAGGACCCACACTTGAGCAGTTGTTGAATGAACCTTGTCCGAGGCACGACACTAAGGAGAAGCCGGCTACACATTTGTGGAAGGACTGCACGATTATGAAGGCGTTCATGAATTCCAACATGTTTGACGGTAACAATGGCCCGGGCGGCTCAGGTGGTGGCGGCTTTCATGGCCCAGGCGGCGGGTCAAATCCCAGTTTTCAAAATTCCCATGGAAACCAGGGTGATATAATCAACAGGCTGGTCAGGGCAGTCAGCAGCAGCAGCAAGGTGGATACCGGAGCAATCCAAAGCAGCTAAATAGTGGGCAATATCATGTGTTTACCACTAGTTTGTGTAAACGGGGCCAGAAGCTTCATAAGAGGGCAGTAAATGCGGTTGAGCCGGCAATCCATCATTATTTGAGGTGGTCTGAACAGACTATCATATGGAGTCGAGAGGATCACCCTCCCCGGGTTGACAATCCGGGTCACTTAGCCCTGGTCGTAGCCCCTCAAGTGGGTGGATATAAGTTCACCAAGGTGCTGATGGATGGAGGCAGCAGCATCAATACTTTATTATGAGACCTTCCGTCGCATGGGGCTGACTGATAAGAGCCTTAAGGAGTCCAACATTGTTTTCCATGGAGTTGTGCCTGGTAAGTCGGCGTATCCGGTTGGCAAGATAGAGTTGGAGGTAGCATTTGGGGATGAATATGATTCCAGAGCCGAGAAGTTAACATTTGAAGTAGTTCAGATCAAGAGCCCATATCATGCTCTGTTTGGGCGGCCGGCTTATGCCAAGTTCATGGCACGGCCGTGTTATGTGTACTTGCAGCTCAAAATGCCGGGTTACAAGGGAACCATTACGGTGCACGAGAGCCGCAAGGTGGCTCTGGAATGTGAAGAAGGTGACGCGGCTTATGCTGAGTCGGCCTGCACGACGGAAGAGTTAAAGTTCTACAAGGACA
>NW_021258953.1:0-1486 GCF_002162155.2 Triticum dicoccoides | reverse complement strand
ACGGCAAATCAGCTGCTGCTCTAGTGAAGAAACCCAAGGTAAAACCCAAACCCGAGACTAAGTGCTTCTGTAATAAGGGGAACAGCCACTAGAGCAGAATTACCCTAGATACTTGGTAGATAAGAAGGCTGGCAAGGTCGATAGAAGTATATTGGATATACATTGTGTTAATGTGTACTTTGCTAGTACTCCTAGTAGCACCAGGGTATTAGATACCGGTTCGGTTGCTAAGTGTTAGTAACTCGAAACAAAAGGCTACGGAATAAACGGAGACTAGCTAAAGGTGAGCTGACAATATGTGTTGGAAGTTTTTCCAAGCTTGATATGATCAAGCATCGCACGCTCCCTCTACCAAAGAGATTGGTGTTAAACCTAAATAATTGTTATTTGGTGTTTGCGTTGAGCATAGACATGATTGGATTACGTCTATCGCAATACGGTTATTCATTTAAGGAGAATAATGGTTACTCTGTTTATTTGAATAATACCTTGAATGGTCTTACACCTAAAATGAATGGTTTATTAAATCTCGATCGTAGTGATACACATGTTCATGCCAAAAGATAGTAATGATAGTACCACCTACTTGTGGCACTGCCACGTAAGTCATATCGGTATAAAACGCATGAAGAAGCTCCATATTGATGGATCTTTGGGCTCACTCGTTTTTGAAAAGTTTGAGACATGCGAACCATGTCTATTGGTGTATATGCATGAAGAAACTCCATGCAAATGGACCATTTTGACTCACTTGATTTTGAATCACTTGGGACATGCAAATCATACCACATGGGCAAGATGACTGAAAAGCCTCGTTTTCAGTAAGATGGAACAAGATAGCAACTTGTTGGAAGTAACACATTTTGATGTGTGCAGTCCAATGAGTGCTGAGGCATGCAGCGAATATCGTTATGTTCTTACTTCACAGATGATTCGAGTAGATGTTGAGAATATTTACTTGATGAAACACAAGTCTGAATTATTGAATGGTTCAAGTAATTTCAGAGTGAAGTAGAAGATCATTGTGACAAAAGGATATAATGTCTATGATATGATCATAGAGATGAATATCTGAGTTACGAGTTTTGGCACACAATTAAGACATTGTGGAAATTGTTTCACAATTAATACCGCCTGGAACACCATAGTGTGATGGTGTGTCCGAACATCATAGTTGCACCCTACTGGATATGATGCGTACCATGATTTCTCTTATCGAATTACCACTATCGTTCATGGGTTAGGCATTAGAGACAACCGCATTCACTTTAATAGGGCACCACGTAATTCCGTTGACATGACACCGGTTTAGAGAAACCTATGCTGTCATTTCTTAAAGGTTTGGGGCTGCGACGCTTATGTGAAAAAGTTTCAGGTTGATAAGCTCGAACCCAAAGCGGATGAAATACATCTTCATAGGACACCCAAAACAGTTGGGTATACCTCCTAATTCAGATCCGAAAGCAATATGGATTGTTTCTTGAAC
>NW_021258952.1:0-628 GCF_002162155.2 Triticum dicoccoides | reverse complement strand
CGTTGTATTTGTACTGATTTTATATAGTGTCTTGTCATATAATTTTATAATCATGATGAGTTATTATTTCAGTGGATGAAAGAGACATGGATTACATTAAAGTGGAGACAACATGGTGCATATCTAAAGTACTACTAATCCAAACTTGATCACCAAGTGGAGGCAACAGGAGCAGGCCTACCTCGAGCAATGGCGGAAGCGAAGGCTGGCCGAGGAGCGCCATGAGGGCGAGTACCTCGAGCAGCTGGAGCGCGACGCGGAGGAGCAGCGCTGCGAGGCGTAGGAGGAGGAGCCCCTTGCCCGCGGTGCGTCAGCCCAACCGGCAGAGGTAAAGACTGCTGCGGAGGACGTCGCCAGAGCCTGGTCGATGATGTTCCCTTTGGCTGGCCCGACACCTAGGGCAGCGTGCCTCCTAGTAGTTTTAAGTTTTATTTAATATTTTAATTAACATAAAAGTGGACTCGTGGACTCTGGCTGACCTTTGTGGCCGGCACTAATGTCTAATGAAAGTTTTTATTTTTCAAAATGTTTGCGGTGATTTTTTTCGCGTCACCTAAAAAGTGGGTCGGGCCAGCGTTGGCGCAAGCATCGACCCAAACACGAAAGCGGACATGAATGTCTGCCGGGC
>NW_021258951.1:0-489 GCF_002162155.2 Triticum dicoccoides | reverse complement strand
GACGCGTTCAGTACGGGGGGAGAGGGAGCACGGGGCGGTGCTCACGTTCGATGCAGGGAAGGGGCGGCGTGGCTCGATGGCGTCCGGCGAGGAGGAGGATGGGGACGAGCGACGGTGGGGAGGCATTCCGGCGGGGAGGTCCAGCGAAGGCGCTCCGGGACGGCTTCGGGCGACGGAGTCGGGGTCGAGGCGGCGATGACGGGGCGGCGAGGAGGCAGGCCGTTGAGGTGGTCCGGCGAGGGAGGCGTGGTTGAGGCGACGGGGACGAGGGCACAGCTTCAGGTGGGCGCCGCGCAAGGGAGAGGAGGGGCGCGGACGAGTCCGGGAGGAGGGGCGCCGGCGGCGCCTTGCATCGGCCGCGGGCGTGCGGGAGGAGGGAATCGAATAGGGGCGCCCATCTCCCTGGGATGATGCGTGTGTGTGTTTGTGTTGCGTGTGGCGGCGCTGGGCGGGAGACGAGGGGATCGTGGGGGGAGTGGGGGTGATTTA
>NW_021258950.1:0-721 GCF_002162155.2 Triticum dicoccoides | reverse complement strand
AACAAGTATCAAATACTCAGGGGCTACTATAAACACTAGTAAGGCACACATCAATAACCTGTATATCAAATATACCCTTGTTCACTTTGCCATCCTTCTTATCCACCAAATATTCAGGGCATTTCCGCTTCCAGTGACCATTTCCTTTGCAGTGTAAGCACTCAGTTTCAGGCTTTGGTTCAGCTTTGGGCTTCTTCGTGGGAGTGACAACTTGCTTGTCTTTCCACTTGAAGTTCCCTTTCTTTCCCTTTGCCCTTCTCTTGAAACTAGCGGTCTTGTCAATCATCAACACTTGATGCTCTTTCTTGATTTCTACCTTCGTCGATTTCAACATCATGAAGAGCTCAAGAATCGTTTTTGTCATCCCTTGCGTACTATAGTTCATCATGAAGTTCTAGTAACTTAGTGATGGTGACTAGAGAATTCTGTCAATCACTATCTTATCTGGAAGATTAACTCCCACTTGATTCAAGTGATTGAAGTACCCAGACAACCTGAGCACATGCTCACTAGTTGAGCGATTCTCCTCCATCTTTTAGCTATAGAACTTGTTGGAGACTTCATATCTCTCAACTCGGATATTTGCTTGAAATATCAACTTCAATTTCTGGAACATCTCATATGGTCCATGACGTTCAAAACGTCTTTGAAGTCCCGATTCTAAGCCGTTAAGCATGGTGCACTAAACTATCAAGTAGTCATCATATTGAGCTAGCCAAAC
>NW_021258949.1:0-2161 GCF_002162155.2 Triticum dicoccoides | reverse complement strand
TGCTTAGAATCTAAAGCTACAATAAAGTTTTGAAGCATAAGATCCTCTGCGAGGGATAACATCTCTCAACAAGCAATAGCCTTCAAAGTTGTTGCATCATTTATGCCATGAATTACCAATAAGGAACTGCCCATATAGTTCCCCTCTAAATCTCGGCATACAGCCGCCGCTGAGCCCCTCGCCTGACTCCTTGCCGTGGCTGCGTCCACATGTATTTTTTATGAAACCTAGTGAAGGTGCCTTTGGTTTCGCCACTACTCTGCCCGATACCACAGTGGTTCTAGTGCTCACTTGATCCATATTCAATTCTTCAATGAATCCATAGATGAATAGATGTGTGGCTGATGGGCTCTAAAAGATCTCCTCATGAATTGTCTTCCTACGCTCCCACCAGATGATACCACAGTGGTTCTAGTGCTCACTTGATCCATATTCAATTCTTCAATGAATCCACGGATGAATAGATGTGTGGCTGATGGGCTCTAAAAGATCTCCTCATGAATTGTCTTCCTACGCGCCCACCAGATGACCCATCATGCCAATCTTACAAAAGAAGCATGTGATAATCTGTCAATTATCAAAAAGAGCCTAAAATATGATGAGGGCATTCAAACTAATTTATCTATGTTATCGCACATATGACACTACCCGTTATGAAATTAGTAACATGTTACTAGTCTAAGTTACCCACCACTATCACCAACCTTAGAGCATGGTTAATAATATAGCCAGCTATTGGCCATAGCATGTTGTTATGTCATCTAGAGCCAATGTAATAGCTAAGACACATAATAGTTAGCTACAAGAGAGTATTACTTTATTAGTAACATGTGATCCACATTCCACACTCATGTAGGGTGTGTTTGGTTCCTTGCATAGCTTCACGCTGCATCGTATGCACCATCCTGGCTGTGTCTAGCCTGGCCAAGCTGGTGCAAAAAAGAATTGAGATGTATGTTTGGTTGTGTGCATACTGTGGGGCGGGCCAATGTGAGAAGTTGTTTGCTAGACTATACGAGAAATTGCCATGTACTTTCCCAAAGCACAACCATGACCGAATTATTTTCTGCCAAGCCCGTCATCTGCCTGAGCCTACACCACCAGTGCCCCATGACGCCGCCGTAATCGCAGACGGTTGTGTCGAGCCGGCACAGGCGCGTCTCCCCATCCAATGCAGCCCCTGCAAATCACACGCCGGCGGGCGGCGGAGCATGGATGCCCGGCGGCGGGGTCACGGCGGAGGATGGAGCTCAGACCGGTGGAGAAAGAGGGAGCTCCGCTGGCGGGGTTGAGGGGGCGAGGGAGCTCGGACCGGCGGTGCAAGAAGGAGCTCCCTCCGGCGGCGGCAGCGACTGGTTGATGTGCATCGATCCAATCTCTAAATCTAATGCGTGAGGAGAGGAAAGAGAGTAAGGGGAGCTACGGTGGCAGTTCCGAAGTAATTCCGGAAAACATCATAGTCAATAGCACGTACCGTTTCGTTTTAAGTGGAAGGCGTGGGTGGAGGCTCGCGGCTGCATCAGCGATACGCTCGATTTTCGCGTTCCTCTCAGCCTGGCTGAGAGGCCTTTATTTGCATCAGTCGGGCCAGGCTAAGGAGCCCGCGCAGGAAACCAAACGGGCTGAATTTTGCATGCCTGGTGCGGGCCAAGTGTGAGCCACCCAACCAAACACGCCCGTAGTTTCTTGAAGCATGTGCTATAGCCGGCTGTAAATTTATAGCCCGCTTCTTTTCTTTGCCCTCTTCTTTTTCTTCCAACTCAGAAACAATATAATATTCGAATCCTTATAGCCCACTTACTTAGAGTGCGGCTAAGCTGCACCCGGGCTCATCTGCACCCACGCTTAGAAAAAAATAAAAAAAATACTAGAAAAATTCAAAAAATTCTAATTTTTTTTGTGGTGGTAGATAATTTGACGCGTGAGGTGCGCCCCGAAATTCAACTCATTTGAGCATCTGAGCAGCTCTCGGCAAAAAAGACAAAATCAGGGCCTGTAAAAATGTATACTGTTCACGCATTGTTTTGACCCGATTTGTGTTTTTTGCCGAGAGCTGCTCAGATGTCCAAATGAGTTGAATTTTGGGGCGCACCTCACGCGTCAAATTATCTACCACCACAAAAAATTGGAATTTTTTGAATTTTGCTAGTATTTTTTTTGA
>NW_021258948.1:0-1579 GCF_002162155.2 Triticum dicoccoides | reverse complement strand
ATACTTGATCTATAGTATTATAAGAAAAATAGGGCCCCATTTTTTCTTTTCGCACCGAGGCCCTGAATTCGTGGAGACGGCCCTGTATAGTGAGATGGCATAGCGCTCAAAGGATACAGATACCACCAGGTAGCATTATTCTTGTTAACCGGCAGGAACTCTGAATTTTTGATATGTAGAAGCGAATTGACAGGTTCGGAAGAAAATCTGGTTAGAAACCAATAGAAAGTCATCTAGCTTAGACTCCTTAGGTGCATGCACACTTCAATGTAGAGATCTCTTCAATGTATTAGTCAAGTTGGATTACTTGCTGGTGTGCATGGGAACTTCAGTGTTTTACTATGTTTCTGATTCCTCCCAGTTCCGCACCCTGTGACTTGTGTGTGACATAGAACCAAATAGATAGCCTTAGGCCTTGCCCATATGTAGCCCAAAAGACTTGCCTACCTAAACATCAACGGCAAGATATCCATCCCAACCTGAAGTTTCGAGAGCTTAACTTTAATGAAAGACAAAGAATCAAATTAAAAGCGCCCCTGGCCTGATTTTTGTTGGTTCGATAAAGAATTAAAGATGGGGCAAGAGTGATGTTGTCTATATGCTAAACTAGGACCAGTCTCGCTTACTACTTTGTTTAAGAATGACCACCAAAGGTCCCACTACGTCGTATGTCATCATCAAGGGCCATGCTGCCTTCAGAGTTGTACTACATAGTATTCTGGTAGATCGGAGCCTATCCAGATTCTCAAGCTCGAGCTAGCTTGGTTGGCTCTTGAGCTGAAGATGCTTAACTTTCAGGCCTTAGATGAGCTCAGATTTTATTCAAGTGGGTTCAAATATGTAAAATAACTACCAACAAATATACTGTGGAAATTACCAACATGTGTATCAATATATTTTAAAGTACACTATATACTTTGGTCATAGGCCCGGATCATTGAATCGAAGATACCAGGTGGTATGTTCCATTTCGGTAGAGGGTTTTCAGGTGGTAAACTGGAGTTTACCCATATTTAAGCAATAGTCATAATTTTGTGACGTACAGCCAAACAAATTATTTTGGACAAATTTTAATCGTACTTATATACAAATTGAACGAAAACTAAAAAGATTCCAAATATATTCCAGAACATGTGGGTAACAGGCCGTTTAGAAAATTGCTCTTGACTCTCTGCATATGTTGGTTGCTGACTAGTTAAGAAAACGAACAAGTAAGAAAGGAGGCTGGGCTTGACAGAGCATTTGTCTTTCTAGCCTGTGAATCTGTGACGCAGTACCCCACGTCTTACGCTGATCACAAGGTAGGTATAGTTTTCTTTTGAAGGAAATGTTAGGCAGAGATACTTGCCTTGAGCATGTGAATGTAAAGTAGAACAATTCCTTCCAGTCCCAGGCAAACCGATCGATGCCTATACATAATTAATTCATCGCCAGTTAGCCAGCCGCCCACGCAAATCCGGTTTGAACTTTGAACCACCAGACACGAAACCTCCGGCGGACGCAGGGAGCTAGCGATGTCGGAGCTCGCGGCCGTGAGCTCCCTACTACTGCGCGTCATCCGCGACGAGGCGCTACTTCT
>NW_021258947.1:0-417 GCF_002162155.2 Triticum dicoccoides | reverse complement strand
CTGCTGCAATGGATGGCAGAGGGTCCGTAGTACCCGAAGCACTGGAGTGATCCAGTAGCCGGGAAGGGGCCTAGAAGTGCCTACTACTACACCACACCACACTTGGCCCCATCTGTCGGTTTCAACAGACTAGAAGTGATAGCATCTCAATCATCATCATCATCCATATCAGCGTCCTGTGTAGTCCTCTTCCCAGGCCGGTCACCTTCCAATGCCATTCTTCTACGGCCTCAGTGCCTCACTAGTGAGGCCCTCCCTCACGCACACCACAGATAAGTTTCAGCCCTGGCCGAATTTTTAGCTCGCACCAAATATCCAAGCCTATTTATTGCAGGTAACCCGCGTGCGACCTTCTCAGCTCGATAGACAAGCTTAATTGACCTTCTGAATCTGGATTTTACAAAACGTTCCTTCTCC
>NW_021258946.1:0-904 GCF_002162155.2 Triticum dicoccoides | reverse complement strand
GGGGGGGGGGGTTATTCCACTTACATATATTCAACCAACAAGCAGCGGAGAGAGCCTACCAGGGGCAAGCTTGGAGGCGCTTCGAGCGGTGGTAGCCTTGAGGATCGTCGACCTCCTTGGGCAGTCTGGTTCAGGAGCCCTGACCACCACGCTGGTTGCTTCGTCATTGGCAGGATCCTCCATCTCGACCGCTTTGCCATTGCCAACATCCACCATTTTCTCATGGTCATCGTCCTCCAAAACCACGGTGACCGGTGAATTCCCCAACACCATTGCCATAATTTACTGCCGGTGTTGGGCATAAACAAGACACCTGCAACCACTAGTAGAAAACAGGGCTTTGGTCCAGGCCGGATCAATGTGGGCATTGGTCCCGGTTCGTGAGCCCAGGGGGCCGGCCAGGCCACGTGGGCCATTGGTCCCGGTTCATCTGGACCTTTTGGTCCCGGTTGGTGGGATGAACCGGGACCAATGGGCCTCTCATGCTAAGCAAAGGGTTCCACAGCGTGCAGCAACAATTTTTTTCTCACATCACATTCACAATATACTCCACTTACAATACTCATGAAACAACAGATGTTTTTGTCACACGGTTCTATATAACTTCAGCCACTGTATTTTTTCGTTCTGAACAGCGATTTCCAGTTTGTACTGTAATATTATACCGAGTTCATGCATAACTTTAACTACTATAAACATATCCACGCAAAGAAAAAAGGATTTAAACCACTAAACATCATCACTGTACAAGTAATTGAAATTATCAGCCAATTCGATTCTGCTTCTTTCAAAGCATCTCTAGCAGACCTTTTAGACCTTGTACAATGGAAAGTGCTTAAGAGATGCTTAAAAAAATAAATCGAATTTTTCTGAAGCACCGGTGCCTATTTCTATAGAAGAGACG
>NW_021258945.1:0-553 GCF_002162155.2 Triticum dicoccoides | reverse complement strand
AAGACACCAAACATGTGCACCGCGATTGGAACGCTATGGACCTGTGCACCAGCGACCTATTCGTTGTGACCTGTACATCGTGACCTGTTTGCGAGGGACATGTAGACCATCATGGTAGAGCATCGGAGCTAGCGGTTGGGCTGCGCCGTTGGCGAGTTCCGGCAGCTCCCAAGTTGTCTTCAGCCAAGAACATGACACCTGAAAATGAAAGGCTTGGTGTAGACGATCTCCGGCGGTGTCGGTGCAGTTTGCTGTTCCGGTGCAGTCATCTCCGGCGGCGGCGACGGGATCACACGAGTGTCGTCTCCAGTGACCGGCACGTACTCTCCGCGTAGCGCATGCATGCTGTTTATTTTCAGATAGGCGATCCAATCTTCACAAGGGCAAGGGCCAGACTTTCGGCGGCCTCTCCATGCGTGCTTGCCGGCGGCTTCTGCCTGCTCCTTGTACCTGTATACAACAAACATAAACCTCACCTTGATTACCTGAGGTTGCGTGGAGACGTACAGCCAGTCGGCCGGCCAGCTTGACGAAGAGAACGGGAGAGATTTTA
>NW_021258944.1:0-618 GCF_002162155.2 Triticum dicoccoides | reverse complement strand
TTGAATGTTTTTCGATTCAAGGCAATTTTCAGGGCTGAATTGCTCGCGCAAAACAGAATATTAATCGCGCAACCCTTCAGACATCAGTTATATGGATGTTTGATGGGGCTCCCCACTTTTGGATCGTGAGAGGGCCGCCCTTAGGTGGCTCTACCTTTTGCATATTACTTCGGATTGAGATAATTTTTATGTCAAAATCGACTGTTTCGATGAGACGAAGACAATTCGTGTAGAAAGTTTTCTCATTCGAGGCCGTCCTTGAGGCCAAACAGTGCTCGGGATACAAACTCTCAGTATTTCAAACACAAATTCGGCCTTCAAGATAAGATGGGACGGAGATGGCTCAAATTTTAAAGATGTTCATATCGATAATACGAAACTTTTTCATATAGAGACCATCTTAATTGCATTTCATACCATGTCAAAATCCGATGTCAACACTGATACATAGGGCGCCTAAGAGAAATTAGATTTTCAAGAAAATTAGGCGCGTAGGTAATTAAGCCAGCCTCGTTACTCACGCTGCCATATCTGAATGTCAATGTCGTGTGAATCGAAACTGAAGGCCCACGTTGCTTGCTGCATTTAGTAGGCCAATGCATTCCCTTCAAAAAAAAA
>NW_021258943.1:0-1161 GCF_002162155.2 Triticum dicoccoides | reverse complement strand
CGTTCCGTCGCCGGCCACCGAAGCTCACCGCTGTCGATTCGCCGCCTCCGACGCCTCCCCGAGCTCCCCGAGGCCACCGATGCAACCCCTGTGAGCCTCTCTTCCTCTTTCCCCTTCCCTCAAGCTCGCACTCATCCCCTAGCCTCTTCCTCCACCGCGGCCGAGAGTTTCTCGCCGCCGGCCATGGCGTGGCCGTGGCCACAGCCACCCCAGCTCGTATCCGAGCCCACTGACGTGCTCACCGCGATCTCAGGAGTCCGTAGCGCGCCCCAGCTCCTCCTGCCGTGCTCCCTAACCCCGACCCCGAGCTCGCCCGAGCTCCGGCCGCCGCCGAGGTCGACGCCGTGCTCAACTCCGGCCACCTCGCGGCCTCCCGTCCGTTCCTTTGGATGCGTAGGAGCAAGAGCTTCTCCCCAGTGCCCTCAGCGCGCCAAACCACCGCTCGTAGCGCCAAACCCGCCACCACCCGAACTCCGGCCGCTGCCGTCGTCATGATTGCCGTCGCCTCCGGCCACCCTAGCTTCTTCCGTTGGCCCTGTTAGATGCGCGCGGGTCTGGGCATCCCGTAGAGCCCCTCCGCCGCTCTTTTGGTCATCGGAGGGCGAATCCCGACGCTCTCCGCCGTCCCTGGCCTCGCCAGCGACGAGCCTCGGGTCAACTCCGGTGAGTTTGACCGGGTTTGACCCCCTCTCTCTCACTGACCTGCGGGCCCCGCCCGGCTAATTAGGTTAGGTTAGTTTAACTAAGCTAGGTTAGTTTAGTTAGACGCTGACACTCGGGACCCACCGGTCAGGGGTTGACCAGACTGTGCCACGTTGACCTGCTGACGTCATCATGACATCAGGCTGACGCAATAAGTATTTTCTGGATTTGAAAATATTCAGGAAATTCCAGAAATTTGTATAAACTTCTAAAATTCATAGAAATTCAACCGTAACTCCAAATTAAATAATTTATATATGAAAAATTATCAGAAAAATTCAAGGAATCCATCTGTACCATTTTCATGCATGTTAGAACAACTTATAGATGCTGTTTAGCACAAATCATACTAATGGCATTTAAATATCCACATATGGAGTTTGAATTTGAATCTTGGATTCAAACCAACTTCATTTAATCTGGTTTTAGGTGCATTAGCCCAAAACACATTCATATTGC
>NW_021258942.1:0-387 GCF_002162155.2 Triticum dicoccoides | reverse complement strand
AAGAATATTCTCAAGTATTAGCAGCTAAGTTGTCAATTCAACCACACCTGGAAACTTAATATCTGCAGCAAGGTATTTAGTAGCAAAGTAATATGATAGTAGTGGTAACGGTGGTAAAAGGTAATGGTAGCAAAAGTAATATTTTTGGTGTTTTATAGTGATTGTAACAATAGCAACGGAAAAGTAGATAAGTGAAGAACAATATATGGAAAATCTCGTAGGAAATGGATCGGTGATGGAGAATTATGTCGGATACGATCGATCATGTAACATTCATAACCTAGGGTGACACAGAACTAGCTCCAGTTCATCAATGTAATGTAGGCATATTCCGAATATAGTCATACATGCTTATGCAAAGAACTTGCATGACATCTTTTGTCCTAC
>NW_021258941.1:0-662 GCF_002162155.2 Triticum dicoccoides | reverse complement strand
AAGTCATGGCAAGGAAAGCATATAACCAGCAAGAAGGCACAAAGTGCTAGCTACACATGGCAAGAACAAAGGCATAGCATGCATGGAACACTAACGGTAGCATCGGCAAAATCGCAAACAAGTTGACGATCTGCCCAGATTAACAACGAAGCGAAAGTTGAGCTCGATTGAGTCAACCTAGAGCACTCCACAAATGCCAACAAAGACATGGATGGATAGAGCATAACATAAATTTCAAAACTCCCTTACTGATCATCCTCAAAAGAGGCACGGATCACTAGGAAACAAGCTGGACATATAGCATCATGAACTAAAATATCCCAGACTTAGTGAAAATCACTAAGTCCCTGAAATCTGCATTCTCAGGTACCTCTCTTCGCAAGCTTGCACAAGACAACACACACATCCTAAAAATGCATGGGTGGCACCTCTGGAAAGAAGTCAAAATGCTTAACAATTCATCCCAAAGGAGCACAGGCATATCATGCACGAATTAAACATAGCAAAAATGACAAAAGTGCATGATGAACTAACGGATCTGCAATCTAACTCACGAAGCCTCCTTCTAACAGCATTTTGGACATCAAGATGACCTCAAATGCAAATGATGCAATGGAATGAAATGATGTACATGTCGAGTCGAAGATTTTGAGATATGATAC
>NW_021258940.1:0-1119 GCF_002162155.2 Triticum dicoccoides | reverse complement strand
GAATAAAACATGAAGAAACACCGGGAAGGATTAGCAAATAAATGAAGATGCTTGAGAGAATTTAGATGCAAGTGTACGAAGAGATCATGAGCTGATTATAGAATATTTGGCTGATGCATCGGTAAGATTTGGAGAACAAGAGTTGAAACCTGGAATGAATAATTCTGAGATGATGGGATCCGGAGAATCAAACTGAAAAAAATACTCCTGAGTTGCTCCGGATGGGTGAAAAGAATTCTCACAATGGAAAACAATTATGAGAGGACGGATCAAGCTAGAACCCTGAATCTTCAAGAGAACATATATGATTGCATAGAAGCTCTTCTTCGGTCTTCAAATGTTGAGAAAGATGATGAGAAACATCATCAAGATTTGTTGAGACAGTCCGGAATGACTAAAAGAGGAAAGGTTGAGCCAAAGATGAAAAGAATTGGAAAGCGATATTGGAGAAGGCAATTGACTGATGCAAAATCATTCTTACGTCAAACTTCGAAACAGAATTGAGAATAACTCTGGGAAAATTAGAAGAGTAAGGTAAGATCCTAGAAAACGACATGTGGGTTAGGGCCCACTCAAAAGAAAAAAAACACCATTGAATGATTTGAAAGAGAGATTGCACCCGTTGAATTAAATGGCTTGAATGAGATAACAACCTTGAAATAGGTTGAATGGATCTTGAATGAAAAGACGAGCCTTCTAAGATATCTTCAGCACTCCGAAACAATGAATAGCGAGAAGTGAATGATAAGGGGTGCACCGGTATGAGAAAACATTTGAAACGAGGATAGTATATGATCGACAAAGCTTGAATTGAAATCCACCGGAGAAGAAAATGAGTGGAGAGTGACGAACTTGAAGCTCCGTTAGTATCTTCTTGAGAATCACCGGATAAGAACATTGAAAGAAAAGAAAGAATAGACTTCACATCCATAAGATGGATACTTGATTAAGAAATCCGAGTCCTTGAAGAAACAAGGGTGGGAGGGCGGGAAAAACAAAGACAACTTGGAGACGGATGAAACAAACACCATTGCAAAGAACTGAGAATTGATTTCGCGAATGTAGAATTGATCGGATCCACTTGAAGAGGAACACGCCGGTTGAAAAGAATTGACATGA
>NW_021258939.1:0-386 GCF_002162155.2 Triticum dicoccoides | reverse complement strand
ATTGTATATGGTCATCCGATGATATTGAATATATATTGTATATTCCTCTTGAATTCTTTTTGGTTCTAATTTCAAATTTGTTTGAAATTGTACATTCCATGTATGTAGTACCGTAGAATATGTGAAACTCCTTTAAAATTAAAATAAAGCACAAAAGAAATAAAACAATACAAATTAAACAGAAAACAGGTTTAGGGGGGGGGGGGCTAAAACCCTAAACCTGCGGCGGCCTTTAGTCGCGGTTGGCCAGAAGAACCGCGACTAAAGGTCCTCCGCCCCGACGGCCGCCTGGCGCCCATGTGGACGGGCCTTTAGTCGCGGTTCTTAAGCAACCGCGACTAAAGGCCCCCACCTTTAGTCGCGCCTATTTGGTCGCGGTTGCGCAA
>NW_021258938.1:0-990 GCF_002162155.2 Triticum dicoccoides | reverse complement strand
GGACTAGAGACTTGAGTGTTTAGGTAGGTCGTGGTCTACACCCACGTCGGCTTTCGCTTGAAGTCTGCCGAGCACATGTCGTGTGCAGACGCTAAGTGGTGGAAACATGTATGAAGAAGTACACCCCTGTAGGGTTAATATCATCTATTCGAATAGCCGTGTCCGCGGTAAAGGACTTCTGGGTTGCTTATATCAGTTCATAGACAAGTGAAAGTGGATACTCTAAAATACGCAAGATAAGCGTGAGTGCTATGGATGGCGTTCTCGTAGGGAGACGGGAGCGGATCCATAGTGGTGTATTGATATGGTGAATATGTGGACTCGTGTGCGCCACCTCAAAAGAGTCGCTTGCAGTCGTAGTTTAGGATAGCCACCGAGTCAAAGCTGGCTTGCTGCAGTTAAACCCCACCATCCCCTTTGTTGAAAATGATGCATATGTAGATAGATCTGATGTAAGTCTTGCTAGGTACATTTGTACTCACGTTTGCCTATTTTATGTTTTTGCAGAGAGACTTCAGTCTCACTAGTAATTCCGCTTGGACTTCGACGTTTAGCTTGATACCTCAGCTACGATCTTGTGCCCTCGGCAGGATCTGATCGATAGTCAGGCTTCTCAGCCTTTTTCATTTATAGATGTCTGTACTCAGACATGATAGCTTCCGTTTGTGCTTTGACTTGTATGCTCTGATTGTTGGGTCATGAGACCCATGTTTGTAATGTCTCGCTCCTCGGAGCCTATTGAATAACTACTTGAGTCGTAGAGTCATTTTGTGATGCCATGTTGTATTGCACATATCGAGCATATTGTGTGTATGTTATTGAAATGCTTGGTATGTGTGGGATCTGACTACCTAGTTGTTTATCTTTAGTAGCCTCTCTTACCGGGAAATGTCTCCTAGTGTTACCGCTGAGCCATGGTAGCTTGCTACTGCTCTGGAACACTTAGGCTGGCCGGCATGTGTCCTTCTTCGTTCCTGTGTCTGTCCCTTC
>NW_021258937.1:0-390 GCF_002162155.2 Triticum dicoccoides | reverse complement strand
TAAAAGCCGCATTGAGCAAAGCGGCACAACCTTCAGGGAATCATCCCTAGTCGGGAGGCACGGTGTGCGGGAAAAATCACACTCGATGTGGTATTCGGCACCCCAGAGAATTATAGGTCCGAAGAAATCACACTCCAAGTGGCTCCTTTCAGCAGCGGATACCACGCCCTTTTAGGGCAGGACGCATTCACAAGCTTTCAAGCTATACCCCATTATGGGTACATGAAGCTTAAAATGCCCGGACCCAATGGAATCATCACTCTAGCTAGTGATCCGGACGTCGCACTCCGCGCCAAAAATAAAACTGCAGCACTAGCCCTGGAAGCGTTATCTGAAGCCCTAGCGGCCGAAGAACTAACAACGCTCCGCGCCACAGTGGACAGGGACGAC
>NW_021258936.1:0-955 GCF_002162155.2 Triticum dicoccoides | reverse complement strand
GGAAGATTCGTTTGATTTGTATTTCTGGGAAGTTGCTGATGTGGGGGAATGCAACTATGCTGATTATTTGGTTAGCCAAGGAATCCCAATACCAGCAGGTTGGGGTGTTGGACATGTAACTAAAGGAACGACACAAGAGGAAGATACAGAGCAGAAGGTTAAAGATGTAGTTCCTCTGATCATGGCCAAGCAATAGCTGCTGAACGGCCTTGACAGCAATGAGGAGATGAAAGAGTTTGTAAAGATAATGGGCAAAATCAATGTGCTTTGTAGGATGATTGTCTCTTTATTTGCAGTGTATGTAGCACTTGTGATGTATTCAGTGGCTATGACATAAGCACTTTGCTGAAATTAGTAATGAATAAAACCTGTGTAGCAGGCTGGGCGTAGTGTTGTGAACATCTAATGACTTCTATTAATGGAAATAAGGAGTATCCCCTTTTGCTCATAAATAAATAAATAGCAGAGACCCTTTTGGTAATAAATAAATAAATTAGCAGAGGCCTTGTCGGGTCAGCTTTGTTCTCATTCGAAGACGTCGAGCAAATTGCAGTCCAACAGTAAACTATGTCATCAAATTCAAGTTTCACAGCCAAATATGAGTACAACTAAACAACAATGTTATCATGTTTTAGTCGTCATACAGTCACCAAACACAAATCATCATACATAACAAGTTATGTTCTCACAGCAAAATACTAAATAATATGTTCATCAGGTTTCAGTTGTCATAGCAAACACAATTTCACATAGTAGATAAAAAAACGTCTTCTGACAGGCAAATACGACAAAAGCAATGTAATCATCATCCGCAACATCATCATCAACATCTTCGCCATGTGTATCAGTCTGAATTGTAATTCCCCACGGTGTCATCTTCTTCTTCGTCCTCAACGTCCTCGAACGTTGGCTTCTTCTTGATCTACTCTTGTATGTCCACATCACGACAGCCAAT
>NW_021258935.1:0-2585 GCF_002162155.2 Triticum dicoccoides | reverse complement strand
GAACAATGATGTTTTCAAAATGTGAGTTGTTTACAAAATTGTTGGATTTTCAAACATTATTTGATTTTTAAAATTTTATTCAGAATTTCCAACAAATGTTCGAAAAAATTGAAAATGTGTCCGGATTCTACGTTGGTGTTAGCTATGTCCGGGATTTCTAGGCTAGAGGGAGTCCACTTTTGTAAGGCTGGTTGCTATTCCCTACGCCTGACTTAATAGCCAGTTTGTTAATCGATGAAAATTAATTTCAAGCAGTTAAGAGAAAGTTGCGGTCTGATTGGGAGATGGCCCATGCGCCATGCAGCCAATATATGCGTGTGGTGCAGCAATGCATGTGGGAGCGTTGATGGATGCAAGGACGTTTGGCAATTAATTTACGGTTGTTAAAACCATTTAATCCTGCTCACTAATTGGGCAGATTCAAAACAAAAAATCGGCCCTGATGTGCCTTTGTTTTGGCAATACTGTGGAGTCTGTTGTAGGCACAATAAATCCGGACAACGTAATTCTTAAGTTTGAACCCTTCAAATGTTTCAGACACTAATCATCCCAGCCGGTGACCCACTCACCCTCACGTGCAAGAGGTACATGGTTCGATTCCTAGAATGTGCATGTACTTACTTTGTGAATTTTTACCTCCCATAAACGGCCGCACTCTCTACATCGGTCACTAATGGGCCGGCCCAGTAGGCGTACGGTGTATACACTTCGGTGGATGGTTGACGTATTTAAAAAAATCAACCACTCAAAAAAGTTAAGAAAAGATTATCCTACCCTTTCTTATGAAGGTCCTCCATTGATGTGTTTAGGAGGGTTGTACCGAAGCGAGCCATGGGCCTGAGTTATGGTCAAATGTGTAAAGAACACTTAAAGAGTTAAGACAATGAAAAAATGAGCTGGGGCGATAACTGAGAGCTAGAATAAGGCTGTAGCGTGAACATGTACTTGGATAAATGAGTCACGCATTTTTACAATATATAAAACAGTCTATTCGAATGACAGAATAATACAGACGTATAGAATTTATAAACATACTAGAAGAGAAGCAATCACATAGTATGACACAAGAGAACCCACTCCAATATGTAAATCGATTAATGAAGTGTGAACATGTTGTTGCCTTGTAAACCAGCCACCAACTCACCATCCTGAGTAACAAGACCAAAGGAAACTGTTGACATCATTGCCTTCAAGAAATCAACGGCTCAGTCTCATTCAAATATGGCGTACCTTTGGGAAACCAAGCAGTCACACCGCCGGCCATGATCATCAATCCATCATTCTATCATGCCTTGGCGATCGACAGAGTCAGCATAGCTAATCCAGCATGCTCTTCCTGCAGCAAGCTTCCGTCCAGGCTCCAGCGCCGCTCCGCGATCCTCACGAATTCGTCCATCACATCCCCAAAATGTTGCACAACTATCTGTTCGCACACGGCTCTTATCTGGTTGGCGATCCAGCTTGGGGTGACGAGTGCACTGTCTAGGTCGCTTAAAAAGTCATCAGAATGCCCGGGACTAATGGAAAGGGCGATTCCAGAATGCCTCGTCATCAGAAAGGGCGTGACGCCATCAGAATGCACTCGTCATTCTAATGAAAACAACCATCTGGCCTCCTGGGACTAATTCTTTGGCTCTCAGTTCCAGGAAATGTCTGAAATCCTTCCTGAACTGCTGTGCATAGGCTTCAAGGACCATAGGGAGCTTTTCACGCCTAGCATGCACATTGATGTAGTAAGCCGGGATCTGGTTCCTTGTTAGAACTTCAGGAGCCTGTGAAGATAAAGGTTTTGATTAGAAAATTGGCAAGTTAATGCAATGGATCGATCCATCAAGCATTGTCACACTCATACCTTGGAGAACCAGTGCAGGCTACTGGACGAGCACACAAGATGCACGGAGCTACTAGTGAAGAGCCTCTCATAAAAGGATCCTGGTGCGACACCCGTCACGACCACAGGGTCGTTGATTCGACGGAGTGTGACGAGGCTCTTCACCACCGTGTTGAAGTCGTTGTCAGGCAGGTCGTTGAGGAACACACACAGTTCCGGTGGTGCCTGCTGGAACTGAAGACAGTAAACATGAATCGCCTCGACAGCGACCGACACCAGTGCCAGCGCGTTTGGGCCAGAGGAACAGCCCAAGTCCGCGATCACCATCTTGTCAGGTAACAAGGTGCTGCTGCTGAAGTCTATGATGGCTCTTTCTATCAGCAGCTTCATCCTGTTCTGCTGAGCGTTCTGCAGTCAATTTGAACTGTCTTCAGAAAATCTAGTAGTCTTCAGCTAAATAGCATGCTTTTTAGCTTCCTCATTTTTTCTTTTGAATTTCAGATATATAGTCATATTATGAATTCCCTGGAGGACAGTTTTGAGAAGCCAAGTGTCAAAGAATAGGATACCTGAATACCGGAGTTGCGAGCGTAACTTCTTTCCCCTTGTCCTTGGTTCATATGAACCATCTGTTTGGAGGCCATGGCTTTGGTTAGAGTGAGGCAAATCTCCAGAAAACCTGATAGAAGCAGATTAGGAGGCCACTGCTAATGATGTACTTGAACCTCAGTTCTTATTTTCCTCTGCTAACTGG
>NW_021258934.1:0-402 GCF_002162155.2 Triticum dicoccoides | reverse complement strand
AAAGGAACCACGGAGGACCTTAGCGGTCACCCGGCAAGCCTTGCCGCGGGGTGTTGCAACTGCCCGTGCACAAGTTCGGTATACTAGGGTACCCCTACTCTAGTACACCGACACAAGGTGATTGGGATTTCACCAGTAAGACTGTTGTTAGATACATTCAACTGAAAGAGGTGGTGTAGGGAGTTGATCCAGCTTGGCATTGGTCCTGTGAGTTGATTGCTGTATAAGCCTAGTATCTTTTCAGCTTTGTGAGCTTTGATAACCAGACTATCTTTCTAGTCAACGAACAGTCGTGCACGGAGAGATATTGAAGGTTCTGGAAGCCGTCAATGACTTCATCTTGTGGCATGGCCTCATTCATGAAGTTTCTGCCGATAAGCAGGATGCTGATGTTCCTACAGT
>NW_021258933.1:0-867 GCF_002162155.2 Triticum dicoccoides | reverse complement strand
CTACCATCAACTGCTAAGGGAAAACCATAGTTGTAAACTAGAGATTAAAACTACGATCTACTGTACTGAAGAGTTGTTCTGTATGCTGTGTGGGAGGATAAATTTGAATGTACTATCTGAAAAGTTCTTCATATTTTTTTCGAGAGTACGCGAATGCGTATCATATTTTTATAAAAGACAGAACTTCAATTACAAGTCGACTACAACTTGTTGCGGACAACAAATGTAGCACAAACTTCACACCGGTGCTAGCCCGAAAACAACCACCACCAACAACACAACTACAAAGCAAAAAGACTCTGACCAAAACCAAGCAACATTGCCGCGCCTCGACCAGCGCTAGACACCTCCGAAGACAGCCAACTCCAACTATACTTCCTTGTGGACGCACCATCCACCCTTGATGCCAAAAAGGAGGTGGCAAGTAGATGGCGGGACTTGGTCGATACACTAAAGCCACCGTCTTGGACTCGCCGGCTGTGATGTACATTGCGCCTCTAAAGCTCACCTTGGACAACAGCGAGCACCGAAAGTAGCGCAACAAGAAACCTCAAGACTCGGCCTTCAAGCGCGATGCTCCCAACAGAGTAGCGACGATGAGGACGCCGCCATCACGCCGGTTCAACTCCGAACCTAGGCTTTCACCCGAAGACATCTGCCAATCCCATGGGCGAGTGAGGGAGATGCCGGCATACCTTGGCGATTCCTCCAAGGAGGAAAACGACACCCACGGGCGCCATCGCCGCCAGCACCGACCGAATACGGGCTGGAATTTCTTTTGAATTGTCGCGCAACTCCATCCCTGCCCTCCGGATTGGGGCCACACCGTCCAAGTTGACTACTCTGCCACTGCCGCAGCACATCGCC
>NW_021258932.1:0-1237 GCF_002162155.2 Triticum dicoccoides | reverse complement strand
GGTCGATCATCCAGATTTTATTTCCTTGGCCTCGCTAAGGTGAAATCTGAGAAGGTGTTATCTTCCTTGCATCTGCATCCTCCATCACCCTTCAACATGGTAGTAAGTTGTGTTACCGGACCCTTGACACGGATGTTGGTAAAACCTTGATGATTATGGAATTGCTCAAGTTCTTGAGAGCACGCGCAAGTGCTAGGTTTGATCGTCGGCATTAACTGTATAGCGCTCTCAGTTTCCTCGGTTATGCTATAACCATTCCAATAGTGGAATAACTCTTTATTGTTGAGCCTCTCCCCAGTTACCAGAATCATTCCCAGCATTTGCATTTTGTTCCCAGCTTGCACCGCCAATGTGTCATTCTACCATGGGTCTCTTCCATTTCCGGTGATAAGCAAATTCATCCATTACGTTGTCTTCAACAAGGTAATCCACATCATCCAAGTTTGAGTATGCCATTCTACCGACCCCCTCCAAACGATCGCTCGAGAATTGTCTTAGGCCGGTTTAAAGAGTTTCAATGATCTCTGAATCAAAAGTAATTCTTTTTGCCACTTAAGGGAATATCTCTACGAGTCACCTTCCCTAAGGTGTATCGTTATGGTATCATGGCAACTCAACTCCTCGCTACGTTGACAATCGTTTACCACCTTCTTAAGCGTGAAATTGTTGTCTACCTAGTGAACCTTCGTCATCCGTTTCTTTCCACCCCTCTTGATGTGTATCTCGTGTCTCAACCCGAGAGATGGTCCTATGTCTCATTCCGTGAGTTGTTCGATCTTCGAGAAGATCGACCCTTCTAAAGTCTCCTTCTTCCCTCCATGTCATGTTGACAGGATTTCTCAGAGCAGGACTTCAAGACAATAATGGTGTTCAAATCAACGTTCATTTGAAGTGCACCCTGGATCATGAAGATTATACTAGTTTGCGTTTTCCCTTCGTCTTACCCTACCCTTGAATCTCGGGTCGAGATTTTTGTTTAGTGGGGGTGAGTTGTCACATCCCTAGTTCTGGCCTGTCCTATGCCTGCTTCCATCTGAGCATCATGTTTAAATTTTTGAAACCTGAACTGAGGAATTTTGGAAGCCTCAAAAACTTAAATAAAAGAAGGGCAAAAACCCTAAAAATCTCATTCATTGCTCCAAAATGCTCTTCTTAAATGTTTGATAATTTTGGTAAGGGTTCTGGTCCCAACCAAAATATTGAACATTTTTAAGGATTTATTTTTGGGACTTTGAAT
>NW_021258931.1:0-446 GCF_002162155.2 Triticum dicoccoides | reverse complement strand
AGAGCGATTTCCATGATTAACGATCCCAGGAGTGCATTTACGTGTCCGTCATCAACACTCATAGTTTTGGCCAATTCTGACCCGTTTCGTGGACTATTACTCACCGTTTTGGGGCCCCGAAGCGATTTCCACAGTCGTTCAACCCCAAGGTGCGCTTACATGTCGGTCGTCAACACTCGCAGTTTTGCTCGATTCTGACCCGTTTTGTGGACTATTACTCACTATTTTGGGGTCCTGGAGTGATTTCCACGATTAACGAACCCCTGAGTGAGTTTACGTGTCGGTCATCACTAATACTAGGTTTGTCCGATTCTGGGCTCTTTCATGGACTATTACTCACCAGTTTGGGGTCGCAAAATGCTTTCCATGGTTGTCGAACCCCAAAGTGTGCTATGTGTGGGTGTTCAAAACTCGTAGTTTGGGTCGATTCTGGCCCGTTTTTTGGA
>NW_021258930.1:0-1632 GCF_002162155.2 Triticum dicoccoides | reverse complement strand
GAGAGAGAGAGAGAGAGAGAGAGAGAGAGAGGGAGAGAGAGAGAGAGAGAGGGAGAGAGAGATCAAACACATAGCTACTGGTACATACCCTCATCCCCGAGAGTGAACTACTCCCTCCTCGTCATGGAGAGTGCCGGGATGATGAAGATAGCCACCGGTGATGGATCCCCATCCGGCAAGGTGCCGGAATAGGGTCCCGATTGGTTTTTGGTGGCTACAGAGGCTTGCGGCGGCGGAACTCCCGATCTAGGTTTTGTTCTGGAAGTTTGGGGATTTATAGGAGGGGTTGGCATCGGTTTCACGTCAGGGGGCCCCACAGGGAGTCCACGAGGTAGGGGGCATGCCCTAGGGGGGCGCTCCCTCCACCCTCGTGGGGCCCTCGGTACTCTCCTCCGGTAGCTTTTCGTTCCAGTATTTTTTATATTTTCCAAAAATATTCTCCGTTGATTTTCAGCGCATTTCGAGAACTTCTATTTCTGCACAAAAACAACACCACGACAGTTCTGCTGAAACAGCGTTAGTCCGGGTTAGTTCTAATCAAATCATACCAAAATCATGTAAAAATATTGTAAACATGGCATGAATACATGAAAAATTATAGATATGTTGGAGATGTATCAATTGGCTCGCCCAATTCAGTCCCATGAACTGTCATTGGGGACTAAAAGCAATGGAATTCCGGTATGGTCTCACTAACATTCGGTTACAAGGAGTACGCTCGCCAGGATTACACAAGGCCACCAAGCATGAGTGACCGAAAGATACATGGGAGCTGACTGAGCAGCTTACAACGCAACGCCCACTACTGCACACTAAGGGAATACACGAGAAAATCCTGCAAGTAATGGCGAAGCCCGCTGCACCCTGGGACCATAGGCAGGCAACAAAGAAGCATCGAGGATCAGTCAGTAGCATGGAGACACCACGGGTCGCCTGACCATGGAGCATCGAACAAAACGAGCACCTGTCTTCCAACGCCGAAGAGGAACCCTATCCTCTCGCCTAGGCTCGAAGGCGCCGCACCATCGGATCATTGGAAGCTCACCCGAGAGCTAGAGCAGACGCCGGCCGACACACCAGAGCAAGAAAACTATCAGTCCTCGCCACACCGAAGACACACCACATCCGCTGCACTGCCACCGTCCTTGGACACCGAGAAACAGAAGGAAAGTTGCCGGGAGGATCATCGAAGAAGCACTGCAGAGCACCAGGGGCGAAAGTTGGAAGCACCAGGTGCCGCTCCAGTGTCCGCACAAGGAGAGATCCACGGGGCGCGTCGTGGAGCTGTCAGCGAGAAGAGGAACCCTATCCCCCTCCAGCCCGGCTCAGGAGCAGAGCCACCATGACACACCAAGACCTGCCGACGCAGAGCAACACTCCGTCAAGGCATACACCAGCAGGAACACACACCCTACACAGAAAAATCACCCCTTGGGCTCACCGCCGACGAGCGCTCTCCAACCTCACAACCACTCTCCCGAAGAACTAGAGAGCCCCAGGCAGCGTCTTCAAGAAGAGAACGACGCACAGGGCGCCGCCGCCGCCCAACCCAGGACGGGTTTTGGGCTTTTACCCGGGATCTGGGACGGGGGTGGCAAGAACAAGTCCTCAGCGACGCCTCCAAGAGAAAAC
>NW_021258929.1:0-2145 GCF_002162155.2 Triticum dicoccoides | reverse complement strand
TGAGTATGTGAGCTTGCTGAAAAGCTCTATTGTTGACTCTTTTTGATGTTACGATAAATTGCAATTGCTTCAATGACTGAGATTATAGTTTATTAGTTCCCAATGAAGTTTTTGAACCATACTTGACATTGTGAATTGATTGTTACTTGAGCATAAGAAATCATATGATAAAATCTATACATGTGTTGTAATAAGAATGATCATGATGCCTGATAACCGACACGTGTAGGGGATCGCAACAACTTTCAAGGGTGAAGTACAACCCAAATTTATTGATTCGACACAAGGGGAGCCAAAGAATATTCTTGAGTATTAGCAGTTGAGTTGTAAATTCAACCACACCTGGATAACTTAATATCTGCAGCAAAGTATTTAGTAGCAAAGTAGTATGATAATAATGGTAGCAGTAGCAACAGAAAAGATAAATGTTTTTGGGTTTTTGTAATAGTTGTAACAGTAGCAATGGAAAAGTAAATAAGCGAAGAACAATATATGAAAAGCTCGTAGGCAATGGATCGGTGATGGATAATTATGCCGGATGGGATTCCTCATGTAATAGCTATAACATAGGGTGCCACAGAATTAGCTCCAGTTCATCAATGTAATGTAGGCATGTATTCCGTAAATAGTCATACGTGCTTATGGAAAAGAACTTGCATGACATCTTTTGTCCTACCCTCCCGTGGCAGCGGTGTCCTAGCGGAAACTAAGGGATATTAAGGCCAACTTTTAATAGAGAACCGGACCAAAGCATTAACACATAGTGAATACATGAACTCCTCAAACTACGGTCATCACCGAGAAATATCCCGATTATTGTCACTTCGGGGTTGTCGGATCATAACACATAATAGGTGACTATAGACTTGCAAGATAGGATCAAGAACACACATATATTCATGAAAACATAATAGGTTCAGATCTGAAATCATGGCACTCGGGCCCTAGTGACAAGCATTAAGCATAGCAAAGTCATAGCAACATCAATCTCAGAACATAGTGGATACTAGGGATCAAACCCTAACAAAACTAACTTGATTAAATGGTAAACCTCATCCAACCCATCACCGTCCAGCAAGCCTATGATGGAATTACTCACGCACGGCAGTGAGCATCATGAAATTGGTGATGGAGGATGGTTGATGATGACGACAGCGACGAATCCCCCTCTCCGGAACCCCGAATGGACTCCAGATCACCCCTCCCGAGAGAGGTTAGGGCTTGGCGGCAGCTCCGTGTCGTAAAACGCGATGAAACTTTCTCTCTGATTTTTTTCTCCACGAGACGGAATATATGGAGTTGGAGTTGAGGTCGGTGGAGCTCCAGGGGCCCACGAGATAGGGGGCGCGCCCTAGGGGGCGCCCCCCTATCTCGTGGACAGGCCCTGGGCCCCATGATGTATTTCTTTCGCCCAGAAATTCTTATTAATTCCAAAAAGTGCCACCGTGGATTTTCAGGACATTCTGAGAACTTTTCTTTTCTACACATAAAACAACATCATGGCAGTTCTGCTGAAAACAGCGTCAGTCCGGGTTAGTTTCATTCAAATCATGCAAATTAGAGTCCAAAACAAGGGCAAAAGTGTTTAGAAAAGTAGATATGTTGGAGACGTATCAATTCCCCCAAGCTTAAACCTTTGCTTGTCCTCAAGCAATTCAGTTGATAAATTGAAAGTGATAAAGGAAAACTTTTACAAACTCTATATGCTCTTGTTGTTGTAAACATGAAAAGCCAGCATTCAAGTTTCAGCAAATATTATGAACTAACCATACTCACAATAACACTTATCTCTCTCAATCACTCATATCAATAGCATAATCGGCTAGCGAGCCATAATAATAAAACTTGGTTGACAACACTTTCTCAAAATAATTATAACATAATATAACAAAATGGTATCTCGCTAGCCCTTTCTGAGACCGCAAAACATAAATGCAGAGCACCTTTAAAGATCAAGGACTGACTAAACATGTTAATTCATGGTAAAAGAGATCCAGTCAAGTCATACGCAATATAAACCAATAATAATGAATGCAAATGACAGTGTGCTCTCCAGCGGGTGCTTTTAATAAGAAAGGTGATGACTCAACATAAAAATAAATAGATAGGCCATTCGCAGAGGGAAGCAGGGATTTGTAGAGGTGC
>NW_021258928.1:0-1149 GCF_002162155.2 Triticum dicoccoides | reverse complement strand
ATATATATATAACGTGTTAAATTTGGAGTTGGAATTTAAAAGATATGGATATGGATGTTTTTTAAAAGCATTTGATATGTACTGCGGATTGATTAACCCAAATACCAGGGGGTTTCCTGCAGAAGTGAAAATTTTACTTAGACCTGGCATGCGGGTTGATTTTTAGAAATATCATTGGGTTTTCTCGAAAAACAAAAAACTGATTTAAAAGTGGACTGCGGGTTGATTAACAAAAACGTGAGTGAGTTTTCTGTAAAATAGTATGATGGACTAAGAATACCTATTTCTTTTATTAGTAGGTATAGATATCTTTACCTAAAGCTTTGATGTGTTGTCATCAATTACCAAAAAGGGGGAGATTGAAAGAACAAGTGCTCCCTTGGTGATTTTGGTAATTTATGTCAACATATCTCTTGTGGACTAATACTTTTATCCAGTATGTTTCAGATAAGTTCAACAATGGAGTGGCATGGACTAGAGGATGTGGAACCCTTCAAGATTCTAAGGACAAAGGATTGGCTCAAGCTCAAAGCACAAGACTCTACATTTTACTTTTAGTGATCCAAGATCACATTGAGTCTATAGGAAAAGCCAATGCTATCAAGAAGGGATGAGGTGTTGCTTAATGAGCTTCTTGCTCAAAGTGCTTAGTGATAGTCTTTTCGGTCTCACCAATAGGGATCTCAGTCCTACCGAGATGGGATTGTAATCTCTCTTTGTATGTCCATTACAAAAATCGGTCTCACTGAGATTGAGTAATCGGTCCTACCGAGATTACAATGCAAACTCTTTGTTCCTCTTCGTAACATTTCGGTCTAACCAAGAGTAGCGAATCGGTCCCATCGAGTTCGCCTGACCAACCCTCTGTGTGTCTATTACCAAAATCGGTCTCACCGAGTTTGTGTAATCAGTTTCACTGAGATTACGTTATGCCTTAACCCTAACCATATTGGTCCCACCGAGATGACATGTCGGTCCCACCGAAAATCCTAATGGTCACATTATTTCCTAAATCGGTCCAACCGAGTTTCACAATTCGGTCCCACCGAGTTTGGTAAGTTGTGTGTAACGGTTAGATTTTGTGTGGAGGCTATATATACCCCTCCACCCACTCTTCACTCGTGGAGAGAGCCATCAGAACGTGCCTAC
>NW_021258927.1:0-3730 GCF_002162155.2 Triticum dicoccoides | reverse complement strand
GTATGATCGCATCCGACATGTTTCCCCGTCTTCGTCCCTTATGCTTGCCACTCCCAGGTCCGCTCCAAAGACGATTCTACATTCTCACTACCATTACAACCGTTCCCTAACAATGGATAATGTCCTATACTACTTACTCTCCCGCTCAATCACGGAGACGAGTTTTCCACGGTTTCCACCCCTCCCTCCATACCGCAGCAACACGAGTTTTTTCCACCCCTTTCAGAAAGCGCTCTTCGCGCCACAAAGCCGCCCCAAGACGCGCGAGCAATGAGCATCGAGCTTAAACATATCGCAAACGTCAAAAATAATATAACGGGATTAATATATATCGCGCACGTGCGATATGTTTGTCACAAGGCGCAAAAAATAATTATAAAAGGAATGCAACACGAGGACTTCCCAGGAGGTCACCCATCCTAGTACTACTCTCGCCCAAGCACGCTTAACTTCGGGGTTCTGATGGGATCCGGTGCTTTAGTGCTGGTATGATCGCATCCGACATGTTTCCCCGTCTTCGTCCCTTATGCTTGCCACTCCCAGGTCCGCTCCAAATACGATTCTACATTCTCACTACCATTACAACCGTTCCCTAACAATGGATAATGTCCTATACTACTTACTCTCCCGCTCAATCACGGAGACGAGTTTTCCACGGTTTCCACCCCTCCCTCCATACCGCAGCAACACGAGTTTTTTCCACCCCTTTCAGAAAGCGCTCTTCGCGCCACAAAGCCGCCCCAAGACGCGCGAGCAATGAGCATCGAGCTTAAACATATCGCAAACGTCAAAAATAATATAACGGGATTAATATATATCGCGCACGTGCGATATGTTTGTCACAAGGCGCAAAAAATAATTATAAAAGGAATGCAACACGAGGACTTCCCAGAAGGTCACCCATCCTAGTACTACTCTCGCCCAAGCACGCTTAACTTCGGAGTTCTAATGGGATCCGGTGCTTTAGTGCTGGTATGATCGCATCCGAAATGTTTCCCTGTCTTCGTCCCTTATGCTTGCCACTCCCAGGTCCGCTCCAAAGACGATTCTACATTCTCACTACCATTACAACCGTTCCCTAACAATGGATAATGTCCTATACTACTTACTCTCCCGCTCAATCACGGAGACGAGTTTTCCACGGTTTCCACCCCTCCCTCCATACCGCAGCAACACGAGTTTTTTCCACCCCTTTCAGAAAGCGCTCTTCGCGCCACAAAGCCGCCCCAAGACGCGCGAGCAATGAGCATCGAGCTTAAACATATCGCAAACGTCAAAAATAATATAACGGGATTAATATATATCGCGCACGTGCGATATGTTTGTCACAAGGCGCAAAAAATAATTATAAAAGGAATGCAACACGAGGACTTCCCAAGAGGTCACCCATCCTAGTACTACTCTCGCCCAAGCACGCTTAACTTCGGAGTTCTGATGGGATCCGGTGCTTTAGTGCTAGTATGATCGCATCCGACATGTTTCCCCGTCTTCGTCCCTTATGCTTGCCACTCCCAGGTCCGCTCCAAAGACGATTCTACATTCTCACTACTATTACAACCGTTCCCTAACAATGGATAATGTCCTATACTACTTACTCTCCCGCTCAATCACGGAGACGAGTTTTCCACGGTTTCCACCCCTCCCTCCATACCGCAGCAACACGAGTTTTTTCCACCCCTTTCAGAAAGCGCTCTTCGCGCCACAAAGCCGCCCCAAGACGCGCGAGCAATGAGCATCGAGCTTAAACATATCGCAAACGTCAAAAATAATATTACGGGATTAATATATATCGCGCACGTGCGATATGTTTGTCACAAGGCGCAAAAAATAATTATAAAAGGAATGCAACACGAGGACTTTCCAGGAGGTCACCCATCCTAGTACTACTCTCGCCCAAGCACGCTTAACTTCAGAGTTCTGATGGGATCCGGTGCTTTAGTGCTGGTATGATCGCATCCGACATGTTTCCCCGTCTTCGTCCCTTATGCTTGCCACTCCCAGGTTCGCTCCAAAGACGATTCTACATTCTCACTACCATTACAACCGTTCCCTAACAATGGATAATGTCCTATACTACTTACTCTCCCGCTCAATCACGGAGACGAGTTTTCCACGGTTTCCACCCCTTCCTCCATACCGCAGCAACACGAGTTTTTTCCACCCTTTTCAGAAAGCGCTCTTCGCGCCACAAAGCCGCCCCAAGACGCGCGAGCAATGAGCATCGAGCTTAAACATATCGCAAACGTCAAAAATAATATAACGGGATTAATATATATCGCGCACGTGCGATATGTTTGTCACAAGGCGCAAAAAATAATTATAAAAGGAATGCAACACGAGGACTTCCCAGGAGGTCACCCATCCTAGTACTACTCTCGCCCAAGCACGCTTAACTTCGGAGTTCTGATGGGATCCGGTGCTTTAGTGCTGGTATGATCGCATCCGACATGTTTCCCCGTCTTCGTCCCTTATGCTTGCCACTCCCAGGTCCGCTCCAAAGACGATTCTACATTCTCACTACCATTACAACCGTTTCCTAACAATGGATAATGTCCTATACTACTTACTCTCCCGCTCAATCACGGAGACGAGTTTTCCACGGTTTCCACCCCTCCCTCCATACCGCAGCAACACGAGTTTTTTCCACCCCTTTCAGAAAGCGCTCTTCGCGCCACAAAGCCGCCCCAAGACGCGCGAGCAATGAGCATCGAGCTTAAACATATCGCAAACGTCAAAAATAATATAACGGGATTAATATATATCGCGCACGTGCGATATGTTTGTCACAAGGCGCAAAAAATAATTATAAAAGGAATGCAACACGAGGACTTCCAAGGAGGTCACCCATCCTAGTACTACTCTCGCCCAAGCACGCTTAACTTCGGAGTTCTGATGGGATCCGGTGCTTTAGCGCTGGTATGATCGCATCCGACATGTTTCCCCGTCTTCGTCCCTTATGCTTGCCACTCCCAGGTCCGCTCCAAAGACGATTCTACATTCTCACTACCATTACAACCGTTCCCTAACAATGGATAATGTCCTATACTACTTACTCTCCCGCTCAATCACGGAGACGAGTTTTCCACGGTTTCCACCCCTCCCTCCATACCGCAGCAACACGAGTTTTTTCCACCCCTTTCAGAAAGCGCTCTTCGCGCCACAAAGCCGCCCCAAGACGCGCGAGCAATGAGCATCGAGGTTAAACATATCGCAAATGTCAAAAATAATATAACGGGATTAATATATATCGCGGACGTGCGATATGTTTGTCACAAGGCGCAAAAAATAATTATAAAAGGAATGCAACACGAGGACTTCCCAGGAGGTCACCCATCCTAGTACTACTCTCGCCCAAGCACGCTTAACTTCGGAGTTCTGATGGGATCCGGTGCTTTAGCGCTGGTATGATCGCATCCGACATGTTTCCCCGTCTTCGTCCCTTATGCTTGCCACTCCCAGGTCCGCTCCAAAGACGATTCTACATTCTCACTACCATTACAACCGTTCCCTAACAATGGATAATGTCCTATACTACTTACTCTCCCGCTCAATCACGGAGACGAGTTTTCCACGGTTTCCACCCCTCCCTCCATACCGCAGCAACACGAGTTTTTTCCACCCCTTTCAGAAAGCGCTCTTCGCGCCACAAAGCCGCCCCAAGACGCGCGAGCAATGAGCATCGAGCTTAAACATATCGCAAACGTCAAAAATAATATAACGGGATTAATAT
>NW_021258926.1:0-397 GCF_002162155.2 Triticum dicoccoides | reverse complement strand
TTTTGAACAACACAGAGCATATAAGATGTTCCAAGAAGCTGAAATTGGTATTTCAGACTCATGCCCAAGTCGAGAGGTATGAGACCTCTGACAAGTACTTTGTCTACAAGATGGAGGAGAATAGCTCAGCTAGTGAGCATGCGCTCAGAATGTCTGGGTACTACAATCGCTTGAATCAAGTGGGAGTTAATCTTCCAGATAAGATAGTGATTGACAAGGTTCTCTAGTCACTATCACCAAGTTACTAGAACTTCGTGATGAACTATAATATGCAAGGGATAACGAAAACAATTCCCGAGCTCCTAGCAATGCTAAAGGCTGCGGAGGTAGAAATCAAAAAGGAGTATCAAGTGTTGATGGTTAACAAGACCACTAGTTTCATGAAAAATGGCAAAGG
>NW_021258925.1:0-1491 GCF_002162155.2 Triticum dicoccoides | reverse complement strand
AATCCTTGCAATGGGTCCCTGCTACGCGTCTGCGCCTGTGTCTCCGTTGTGCTGTATCCTGGACGGGTGTAGCACGTGCTTCATCTGTAAAAGAGAAGGACTTAGTTTGGAAGAAATATCGTGCAAAGGATGTATTGAAAATAAAGTATAATTTGGAAGATGAATAAAGTTGAGCTTTATTGGCTCTCATCGTTTATACGCGCAGCCCCTTGTAAAGGGGTATGCGGCTGGGAAGCCCCTTGTTTATTTGCGCCGGACTCATCTAACCGTGTCCGAGGTCTGAATGACCTGTTTTTAGGGGCTTTGACCTGCAAGGTCGGATTAGTGTGTGGATGTCAAAGCAGTCTCACGTTCTCCGTGGTCGAGGAACACTCGGAGTTACTCTTTAATGAGATTATGCCACGTGGACTGGGCATTTTAAGCGTAAGAGACGCGCAATGTAGTATTGCATTAAAGCGGGCGAAAGCTTCGCGTCCCAGTAGTGCTTAAGGGCCACTGTTAAATGGGGCGATATGGAGAGTGAGCTTTTCGTGACGGAGGTTGTCGGATGAACCGAACACAACCTCAAGTGGTACAGAGCCTGTACAATTGACTTAAAGGCCTGGCATCACTCCTTTAAAGGAAGTGCTGCTACGGCGAATTTTGGTAGGGTCTATCCCCATTTTGTGGATGGTGTCCTGGTATGGCAGGTGCCTCACTGTGTTTTCGTGTTATCACATGAAGTGAGTTCACTGTTTTGACTTCTAGTGGGAAAGTCTTCTGTTTTCCAGTGTGCTGCTTGTGGGGTTCGTCGTCGTCTTCGCTTGGTGTGTCGAGCCCCTTGCGTTCGGCGTTAAGTCGGCCGGACTGTTTGAATACCCAACAATCTCTGTGGGTATGGTTTGCAGGCTTCCCGGAGGTACTATGTATTTGACATAGCCTATCCAGAATTCTGTTTAGGTTGGATAGCTCGTCTCTATTGTCCTTGAGGGGCAGTGTTTTATTATTCGGCCGAGAGCTTTTGAATTCGGCGTTGACCGCCGTGCTATTTGGGCTATTTTCCTTATTCCGGCGCTGATCTTTTCTGCGTCGTGATTTCCCATTTCCATCCCTGACTTCGGATGTATTCGGGTCGCTGGTGTTGCATCTAGCCAGCCAGCTGTCTTCCCCCGCGCAAAAGCGGGTCATGAGGCTTGTTAGTGCGGCCATTGTTCTTGGTTTTTCTTGGCCGAGGTGTCTGGCGAGCCATTCGTCTCGGACATTGTGCTTGAGGGCTGCTAAGGCTTCGGCGTCCGGACAATCCACTATTTGGTTCTTTTTGGTGAGGAACCTACTCCAGAATTTGCGTGCTGACTCTCCGGGCTGTTGAGTTATGTGACTTAAATCGTCTGCGTCCGAAGGGCGGACATAAGTCCCTTGAAAATTTGCTCGAAACGCATCCTCGAGCTCTTCCCAACTTCCAATGGTATTTTCTGGGAGGCTTTTGAGCCAATGCCGAGCTGGCCCTTTGAG
>NW_021258924.1:0-1240 GCF_002162155.2 Triticum dicoccoides | reverse complement strand
TGTATGTTATTAAAATGCTTTGGTATGTGTGGGATCTGACACCTAGTTCTAGTTCTTTATTCTCGGTAGCCTTCTTTATGTGGAAATGTCTCCTAGTGCTTCCATCGGAACACATGGATTGATCGGCATGTGTCCTTCTTCGCTCCTGTGTCTGTCCCTACGGGGAAATGGCATGCGGTGTTTACCGGAGTCCTAATAGCTTGCTACATCCCGGTAACATTCGCTACTGACCGACACGTGCATTGCTGGATCTTGTATTCTTGTTCTTGTAAGTTTGTTCCACCTTGGGTTTACGACTAGTAATGTCGGCCCGGATTCTTTGTCATGTGGATGCTAATGACATTATCATATACGTGAGTCAAAAAGGGGCAAATGGTCCCAGGCCAGGTAAGGTGGCACCTGTGGGGATACCGTGCGTGAGGCCGCAAAGTGATATGATGTGTTACATGCTAGATTGGTGTGACTTAGGATCTATTGATTTGACACAAGGGGAGCCAAATAACATTTGCAAGTATTAACAGTTGAGTTATTAATTCAACCACACTTGGAGACTAAATATCTACAGCAGAGTGGTCAGTACCACAATAGTATGATAGTTTGATACCAGTGGTAATGGTAGCAACAGTAACGGTAATGGTAGTAGCAGTAGTTTTGTAGCAATGGTGACAGTAGCAACAACGGTAGTAATTTAGCAAATAACAATATGTGAAAAACTCGTAGGCATTGCATCGGTGATTATGTTGGATAACATTCATCATGTAACAGTCATAACCTAGGGCAACATAGAACTAGCTCCAATTCATCAATGTAATATAGGGTTCAACACTCCTCGTTGGGTTCGGCACTCTTACTTATCGAAAGGACTACGATTGACCCCCTATACTTGAGGGTCATCAAGCACGCCCCCCGGGCTTGTGTCTTCCTGGTGGGCCCCCCTACCGTAATTATTTTTCCAGTATTTTTTATATATTCCAAAATAATTCTCTATAAAAATTCAAATCATGTGGAGTTATGCATAATAGGTATCTCTGATTTAGCCCTTTTTGGTTCTGAATTCTAGCTGCCGGCGATCTACCTCTTCATGTGAAACTTGCAACAAAAAGATAAAGGGCATAAGAATTGTTTCATCAAGTGAAATAACAATCCAAAACACAATAAATATCTGTAAGAAAACATGCTGCAAAATGGACGTATCAATCTCTCTATCTCTCTATCGTGTTCTTGATCCGGCATGATCTTG
>NW_021258923.1:0-745 GCF_002162155.2 Triticum dicoccoides | reverse complement strand
CGTAAGATGACATAGAATCATACCATAGGCTAGCTTCTAGGGTTTAGCCTCTACGATCTCGTGGTAGATCAACTCTTGTAATACTCATATCATCAAGAACAATCAAGCAGGACGTAGGGTATTACCTCCATCAAGAGGGCCCATACCTGGGTAAACATCGTGTCCCCTGCCTCTTGTTACCATCCGCCTTAGATGCATAGTTCGGGACCCCCTACCTGAGATCCGCCGGTTTTGACACCGACATTGGTGCTTTCATTGAGAGTTCCACTGTGTCATCACCATACGGCTTGATGGCTCTTCCGCTCATCGGTAGCGATGCGGTCCAGGGTGAGGTTTTCCTCCCCGGACAGATCTTTGTATTTGGCGGCTTCGCACTGCGGGCCAACTCACTTGGTCATCTGGAGCAGATTGAGAGCTACGCCCCTGGCCATAAGGTCAGATTCGGAAACTTAAACTACACTACCGACATCCGCAGAGACTTGATCTTTGATGGATTCGAGGTCGTGTCAGGTGCGCCGCACAGTCACGACAAGTACGACGTAACTCTGCCGTCGGACAGTGTTTGGGAGATCGCATCTGCAACTACTTCGGCCTTCAATCCGGAGCAAATTGCGCCATCCATGGACAGAGGGATAGACCCCGCCATGGAAGCCGCACTCTCAGTGGCGATAGAGCCAGATACTGACTTCACCCCATACGAGAGCCTTGTCGCTGAACCACTGGATTCACCTCCGGCCACGGACTC
>NW_021258922.1:0-1107 GCF_002162155.2 Triticum dicoccoides | reverse complement strand
TGACTGCGGGCTAACTAAGTTTTTACAAACAAAAAACAAACGCTACTGCATTTGCATGGCACTGCTGAAATACTCCAGGATCGTGAAAAAAATAGAACTAGCCTATCTGGTACTTCACAACAACCAAACATGTAATCTGCTTAATGGAAAGATTTCTTCTCCAAGTCCCGCTTCTCCCTTAGCAAGCAATGACAGGCTGATGCAAAACATCTGAGCATTCAAAAGAGAACAAAAGGTAAGTCACTGATAGAATACAGAGTACTTTTAAAATAAAAAGTAAAGATACACCAGTATATTATCATTCTACTTATTATTATTATTAACCAGATCATTCTACTTATCCAGAATATGGCTATTGATCAAAATTGGGAATTGAGTTGGCACATATGACAAACTTAGCAGCAAACGAGCAAGGAATGTTTCACATACACGACAAGGTTTAAAAACCATCATTCATAGTTACAGCAGATCGAAGTTCCATTTGAGTATATGGAATAACATTCATATTCAATCAATAGTACCTATTAAACTACCAGGTGCATGATGGAATTAAATAGACACTAGCTATTCATCTTGCCATCTGCTGTAACAGAGCAACTATGTCAAAGTTAATTATGTGTATGTCACATGATACATGCATCAGGCATAAGGACATCAAGCATCAGGCCCATATCTGTTCAGCAAGACGAAGTACATACCTTTGTGTCGATGCAATGGATGGGGCTGCAGTTGAACACTTGAACATATGGTCCGCATCATCATTGACGCTGGATGTCGCACGTACTTGTCCATTTAGAAGTATGCCATGAAAGATGTTACACAAGCAAGTATTAGCATAATGTAGAGCTTCTACAGTACATGCAAGCTTTAGATATGAAGGACCAAGCAAACTATTCCGTGACCTAATTAGAACTTGTTCCAATTAGTTAACATGAAAGAATCTACACTAAAAATGCATAATCAAAGAGCTCGACTTCAGTATAGCAAGATTAAATTCCCAGTGGGGAGAGGATGGGCAGCTGCTCTTGTTGCTGACAGGCTAACTCGCCTGAATTGGAAAGACCGATGTTAGTCAAAGCTTTAGCTCGCCTGAATGTAGCCAAATGG
>NW_021258921.1:0-395 GCF_002162155.2 Triticum dicoccoides | reverse complement strand
CAACTCTAGTGTAAAATCATTTGTAATAGGCTATAGAACTAGTTCCACTCTAGTGTAAAATCATTTGTATTAGGCTATAGAGCTAGGTCAACTCTAGTGTAAAATTATTTGAACTAGCTTATAGAGCTAGTTCAACTCTAGTGTAAAATTATTTGTACTTGGCAATAGAGGTAGTTCAACTTTAGTGTAAAATTATTTCAACTACCTTATAGTGCTAGTTCAACTCTAGTGTAAAATTATTTGTAGTAGGCTATAGAGCTAGTTCAACTCTAGTGTAAAATTATTTGAACTAGCATATAGAGCTAGTTCAACTCTAGTGTAAAATCATTTGTAATAGGCAATAGAACTAGTTCAACTCTAGTGTAAAATCATTTGTATAACGCTATAGAGCTAGG
>NW_021258920.1:0-824 GCF_002162155.2 Triticum dicoccoides | reverse complement strand
CCTCCTCCGCCGCCCGCCTCGCCACGCCACGCCTCGCCACGACGCGCCGCGGGTTGCGGGATTGAGCCGAGCCGAGCTCACACCTACGCGCTTATTTTTGCCAGTCACTAACGGAGAGTTTTCTGACAGCTGGGCCACGATCTGAGACGTCGGATCGTGGGCTGTCACGGACTCGGACGTGGGTCGAGCCCACGTCTCTCCACGCGGCTGCGCCTATAAGTATGCGGTGTCTCCTAACCCTAGCCGCCACGAACAAATCACATCTGCTCACGCGCACGCCCACCGTCGTTCCTTTGCTGCTGCTGCCGCCGGTGACTCCATCCCGTCCGCCACGTACACGGTCGACGGGAGAGCAGGTCTCCGAAACCACGCCCTTCTGGTTCCTGGACGGGGTGAGGGGCGAATAGGTTTTTGGGCAGCGATTACGCGACTGCTCGCTTCCGATCGTCTACTTCCTCTACGTCCGCGTCGCCTTCGTCATCACCATGTCCACCGACGCCGACCGTGCCGCCGCCGAGAAAGCTGAAGCCGACAAGAAGGTCGCCGAGGACGCCGCTGCTGCCACCAAAGCCGCGGCCTCTGCGTGGCCTACTGGAGGGTATAACTCGTTTATCCCGCTCCTGATTATTTTCATATTAGCAGTACTAGCAGTATGTGTAGATTTGTCTACTGTTTGCTTAGTACGTGCATGTTTAGATCAGAGTCAGTACGTCATCAACTTAGTCAATGCCATGCTAGTGATTTACTCATGGATTAATTTAATCGAGAAATTGCCTATTTACTCAACAATCCAAAAACCTATTATGTGTAGGAATTTCTCGGCA
>NW_021258919.1:9406-15118 GCF_002162155.2 Triticum dicoccoides | reverse complement strand
TAGGTCATTTTGGAGCTAAGTAAGGTTATTATGTCATTTTGGAGCTAGCTAAGCATATGAAGTCATTTAGGAGCTAAAATATGTCATTTCTTAAGCATATTATGTCATTTTAGAGCTAGTTAAGCATATTAAGTCATTTTGGAGGAAAAGATGCTAAGTATAGGTCATTTTAGATCTATCCTAGGTTAAATAGGTCATTTTGAAGCTAGCTAAGCATATTAAGTCATTTTGGAGGAAAAAAATGCTAAGTATAGGTCATTTTAGAGCTATCCTAGGTTAAATAGGTCATTTTGGAGCTAATTAAGCTTATTATGTAATTTTTGAGCTAGCTAAGCATATTGAGTCATTTTTTAGGGAAAAAAATGCTAAGTATAGGTCATTTTAGAGCTAGCCTAGGTTAAATAGGTCATTTTGAAGCTAGCTAAGCATATGAAGTCATTTAGGACCTAAAATATGTCATTTCTTAAGCATATTATATCATTTTAGAGCTAGCTAAGCATATTAAGTCATTTTGGAGGAAAAGATGCTAAGTATAAGTCATTTTAGAGCTATCCTAGGTTAAATATGTCATTTTAGAGCTAAGTAAGGTTATTATGTCATGTTGGAGCTAGCTAAGCATCTGAAGTCATTTAGGAGCTAAACTGTGTCATTTCTTCAGCATATTATGTCATTTTAGAGCTAGTTAAGCATATTAAGTAATTTTGGAGGAAAAGATGCTAAGTATAGGTCATTTTAGAGCTATCCTAGGTTAAATGTGTCATTTTAGAGCTAAGTAAGATTATTATGTCATTTTGGAGCTATCCTAGGTTAAATAGGTCATTTTGAAGCTAGCTAAGCATATTAAGTCATTTTGGAGGAAAAAATGCTAAGTATAGGTCATTTTAGACCTATCCTAGGTTAAATAGGTCATTTCGGAGTTAATTAAGCTTATTATGTAATTTTTGAGCTAGCTAAGCATATTGAGTCATTTTGGAGGAAACAATGCTAAGTATAGGTCATTTTAGAGCTATCCTAGGTTAAATAGGTCATTTTAGAGCTAAGTAAGGTTATTATGTCATTTTGGAGCTAGCTAAGCATGTGAAGTCATTTAGGAGCTAAACTATGTCATTTCTTAAGCATATTATGTCATTTTAGAGCTAGTTAAGCATATTAAGTCATTTTGGAGGAAAAGATGCTAAGTATAGGTCATTTTAGAGCTATCCTAGGTTAAATAGGTCATTTTCAAGCTAGCTAAGCATATTAAGTCATTTTGGATGAAAAAATGCTAAGTATAGGTCATTTTAGACCTATCCTAGGTTAAATAGGTCATTTTGGAGCTAATTAAGCTTATTATGTAATTTTTGAGCTAGCTAAGCATATTGAGTCATTTTGGAGGAAACGATGCTAAGTATAGGTCATTTTAGAGCTATCCTAGGTTACATAGGTCATTTTAGAGCTAAGTAAGGTTATTATGTCATTTTGGAGCTTGCTAAGCATGTGAAGTCATTTAGGAGCTAAAATATGTCATTTCTTAAGCATATTATGACATTTTAGAGCTAGTTAAGCAAATTAAGTAATTTTGGAGGAAAAGATGCTAAGTATAGGTCATTTTAGAGCTATCCTAGATTAAATGTGTCATTTTAGAGCTAAGTAAGGTTATTATGTCATTTTCGAGCTAGCTAAGCATGTGAAGCCATTTAGGAGCTAAACTATGTCATTTCTTAAGCATATTATGTCATTTTAGAGCTAGTTAAGCACATTAAGTATTTTTGAAGGAAAAGATGCTAAGTATAGGTCATTTTAGAGCTATCCTAGGTTAAATAGGTCATTTTGAAGCTAGCTAAGCATATTAAGTAATTTTGGACGAAAAAATGCTAAGTATAGGTCATTTTATAGCTATCCTAGGTTAAATAGGTCATTCTCGAGCTAATTAAGCTTATTATGTAATTTTTGAGCTAGCTAGGCATATTGAGTCATTTTGGAGCAAAAAAATGCTAAGTATAGGTCATTTTAGAGCTATCCTAGGTTAAGTAGCTCATTTTGGAGCTAATTAAGCTTATTATGTCATTTTGGAGCTAGCTAAGCATATGAAGTCATTTAGGAGCTAAAATATGTCATTTCTTAAGCATATTATGTCATTTTGGAGCTAGTTAAGCATATTAAGTCATTTTGGAGGAAAAGATGCTAAGTATAGGTCATTTTAGATCTATCCTAGGTTAAATAGCTCATTTTGAAGCTAGCTAAGCATATTAAGTCATTTTGGAGGAAAAAAATGCTAAGTATAGGTCATTTTAGAGCTATCCTAGGTTAAATAGGTCATTTTGGAGCTAATTAAGCTTATTATGTAATTTTTGAGCTAGCTAAGCATATTGAATCATTTTTTAGGGAAAAAATGCTAAGTATAGGTCATTTTAGAGCTAGCCTAGGTTAAATAGGTCATTTTGAAGCTAGCTAAGCATATGATGTCATTTAGGACCTAAAATATGTCATTTCTTAAGCATATTATATCATTTTAGAGCTAGCTAAGCATATTAAGTCATTTTGGAGGAAAAGATGCTAAGTATAAGTCATTTTAGAGCTATCCTAGGTTAAATATGTCATTTTAGAGCTAAGTAAGGTTATTATGTCATGTTGGAGCTAGCTAAGCATCTGAAGTCATTTAGGAGCTAAACTGTGTCATTTCTTAAGCATATTATGTCATTTTAGAGCTAGTTAAGCATATTAAGTAATTTTGGTGGAAAAGATGCTAAGTATAGGTCATTTTAGAGCTATCCTAGGTTAAATGTGTCATTTTAGAGCTAAGTAAGATTATTATGTCATTTTGGAGCTATCCTAGGTTAAACAGGTCATTTTGAAGCTAGCTCAGCATATTGAGTCATTTTGGAGGAAAAAAATGCTAAGTATAGGTCATTTTAGACCTATCCTAGGTTAAATAGGCCATTTTGGAGCTAATTAAGCTTATTATGTAATTTTTGAGCTAGCTAAGCATATTGAGTCATTTCGGAGGAAACAATGCTAAGTATAGGTCATTTTAGAGCTATCCTAGGTTAAATAGGTCATTTTAGAGCTAAGTAAGGTTATTATGTCATTTTGGAGCTAGCTAAGCGTGTGAAGTCATTTAGGAGCTAAACTATGTCATTTCTTAAGCATATTATGTCATTTTAGAGCTAGTTAAGCATATTAAGTCATTTTGGAGGAAAAGATGCTAAGTATAGGTCATTTTAGAGCTATCCTAGGTTAAATAGGTCATTTTGAAGCTAGCTAAGAATATTAAGTCATTTTGGATGAAAAAAATGCTAAGTATAGGTCATTTTAGACCTATCCTAGGTTAAATAGGTCATTTTGGAGCTAATTAAGCTTATTATGTAATTTTTGAGCTAGCTAAGCATATTGAGTCATTTTGGAGGAAACGATGCTAAGTATAGGTCATTTTAGAGCTATCCTAGGTTACATAGGTCATTTTAGAGCTAAGTAAGGTTATTATGTCATTTTGGAGCTAGCTAAGCATGTGAAGTCATTTAGGAGCTAAAATATGCCATTTCTTAAGCATATTATGTCATTTTAGAGCTAGTTAAGCAGATTAAATAATTTTGGAGGAAAAGATGCTAAGTATAGGTCATTTTAGAGCTATCCTAGGTTAAATGTGTCATTTTAGAGCTAAGTAAGGTTATTATGTCATTTTCGAGCTAGCTAAGCATGTGAAGCCATTTAGGAGCTAAACTATGTCATTTCTTAAGCATATTATGTCATTTTAGAGCTAGTTAAGCACATTAAGTATTTTTGGAGGAAAAGATGCTAAGTATAGGTCATTTTAGAGCTATCCTAGGTTAAATAGGTCATTTTGAAGCTAGCTAAGCATATTAAGTAATTTTGGAGGAAAAAATGCTAAGTATAGGTCATTTTATAGCTATCCTAGGTTAAATAGGTCATTTTCGAGCTAATTAAGCTTATTATGTAATTTTTGAGCTAGCTAAGCATATTGAGTCATTTTGGAGCAAAAAAATGCTAAGTATAGGTCATTTTAGAGCTATCCTAGGTTAAATAGGTCATTTTGGAGCTAATTAAGCTTATTATGTAATTTTTGAGCTAGCTAAGCATATTTAATCATTTTTTAGGGAAAAAATGCTAAGTATAGGTCATTTTAGAGCTAGCCTAGGTTAAATAGGTCATATTGAAGCTAGCTAAGCATATGATGTCATTTAGGACCTAAAATATGTCATTTCTTAAGCATATTATACCATTTTAGAGCTAGCTAAGCATATTAAGTCATTTTGGAGGAAAAGATGCTAAGTATAAGACATTTTAGAGCTATCCTAGGTTAAATATGTCATTTTAGAGCTAAGTAAGGTTATTATGTCATGTTGGAGCTAGCTAAGCATCTGAAGTCATTTAGGAGCTAAACTGTGTCATTTCTTAAGCATATTATGTCATTTTAGAGCTAGTTAAGCATATTAAGTAATTTTGGTGGAAAAGATGCTAAGTATAGGTCATTTTAGAGCTATCCTACGTTAAATGTGTCATTTTAGAGCTAAGTAAGATTATTATGTCATTTTGGAGCTATCCTAGGTTAAATAGGTCATTTTGAAGCTAGCTAAGCATATTAAGTCATTTTGGAGGAAAAAATGCTAAGTATAGGTCATTTTAGACCTATCCTAGGTTAAATAGGTCATTTTGGAGCTAATTAAGCTTATTATGTAATTTTTGAGCTAGCTAAGCATATTGAGTCATTTTGGAGGAAACAATGCTAAGTATAGGTCATTTTAGAGCTATCCTAGGTTAAATAGGTCATTTTAGAGCTAAGTAAGGTTATTATGTCATTTTGGAGCTAGCTAAGCATGTGAAGTCATTTAGGAGCTAAACTATGTCATTTCTTAAGCATATTATGTCATTTTAGAGCTAGTTAAGCATATTAAGTCATTTTGGAGGAAAAGATGCTAAGTATAGGTCATTTTAGAGCTATCCTAGGTTAAATAGGTCATTTTGAAGCTAGCTAAGAATATTAAGTCATTTTGGATGAAAAAAATGCTAAGTATAGGTCATTTTAGACCTATCCTAGGTTAAATAGGTCATTTTGGAGCTAATTAAGCTTATTATGTAATTTTTCAGCTAGCTAAGCATATTGAGTCATTTTGGAGGAAACGATGCTAAGTATAGGTCATTTTAGAGCTATCCTAGGTTACATAGGTCATTTTAGAGCTAAGTAAGGTTATTATGTCATTTTGGAGCTAGCTAAGCATGTGAAGTAATTTAGGAGCTAAAATATGTCATTTCTTAAGCATATTATGTCATTTTAGAACTAGTTAAGCAGATTAAGTAATTTTGGAGGAAAAGATGCTAAGTATAGGTCATTTTAGAGCTATCCTAGGTTAAATGTGTCATTTTAGAGCTAAGTAAGGTTATTATGTCATTTTCGAGCTAGCTAAGCATGTGAAGCCATTTAGGAGCTAAACTATGTCATTTCTTAAGCATATTATGTCATTTTAGAGCTAGTTAAGCACATTAAGTATTTTTGGAGGAAAAGATGCTAAGTATAGGTCATTTTAGAGCTATCCTAGGTTAAATAGGTCATTTTGAAGCTAGCTAAGCATATTAAGTCATTTTGGAGGTAAAAAATGCTAAGTATAGGTCATTTTAGAGCTATCCTAGGTTAAATAGGTCATTTTGGAGCTAATTAAGCTTATTATGTAAATTTTGAGCTAGCTAAGCATATTGAGTCATTTTTTAGGGAAAAAA
>NW_021258919.1:1063-4781 GCF_002162155.2 Triticum dicoccoides | reverse complement strand
TAGGAGCTAAAATATGTCATTTCTTAAGCATATTATGTCATTTTGGAGCTAGTTAAGCATATTAAGTCATTTTGGAGGAAAAGATGCTAAGTATAGGTCATTTTAGATCTATCCTAGGTTAAATAGGTCATTTTCGAGCTAATTAAGCTTATTATGTAATTTTTGAGCTAGCTAAGCATATTGAGTCATTTTGGAGCAAAAAAAATGCTAAGTATAGGTCATTTTAGAGCTATCCTAGGTTAAGTAGGTCATTTTGGAGCTAATTAAGCTTATTATGTCATTTTGGAGCTAGCTAAGCATATGAAGTCATTTAGGAGCTAAAATATGTCATTTCTTAAGCATATTATGTCATTTTGGAGCTAGTTAAGCATATTATGTCATTTTGGAGGAAAAGATGCTAAGTATAGGTCATTTTAGATCTATCCTAGGTTAAATAGGTCATTTTGAAGCTAGCTAAGCATATTAAGTCATTTTGGAGGTAAAAAATGCTAAGTATAGGTCATTTTAGAGCTATCCTAGGTTAAATAGGTCATTTTGGAGCTAATTAAGCTTATTATGTAAATTTTGAGCTAGCTAAGCATATTGAGTCATTTTTAGGGAAAAAATGCTAAGTATAGGTCATTTTAGAGCTAGCCTAGGTTAAATAGGTCATTTTGAAGCTAGCTAAGCATATGAAGTCATTTAGGACCTAAAATATGTCATTTCTTAAGCATAGTATATCATTTTAGAGCTAGCTAAGCATATTAAGTCATTTTGGAGGAAAAGATGCTAAGTATAAGTCATTTTAGAGCTATCCTAGGTTAAATATGTCATTTTAGAGCTAAGTAAGGTTATTATGTCATGTTGGAGCTAGGTAAGCATCTGAAGTCATTTAGGAGCTAAACTGTGTCATTTCTTAAGCATATTATGTCATTTTAGAGCTAGTTAAGCATATTAAGTAATTTTGGAGGAAAAGATGCTAAGTATAGGTCATTTTATAGCTATCCTAGGTTAAATAGGTCATTTTCGAGCTAATTAAGCTTATTATGTAATTTTTGAGCTAGCTAAGCATATTGAGTCATTTTGGAGCAAAAAAATGCTAAGTATAGGTCATTTTAGAGCTATCCTAGGTTAAGTAGGTCATTTTGGAGCTAATTAAGCTTATTATGTCATTTTGGAGCTAGCTAAGCATATGAAGTCATTTAGGAGCTAAAATATGTCATTTCTTAAGCATATTATGTCATTTTGGAGCTAGTTAAGCATATTAAGTCATTTTGGAGGAAAAGATGCTAAGTATAGGTCATTTTAGATCTATCCTAGGTTAAATAGGTCATTTTGAAGCTAGCTAAGCATATTAAGTCATTTTGGAGGTAAAAAATGCTAAGTATAGGTCATTTTAGAGCTATCCTAGGTTAAATAGGTCATTTTGGAGCTAATTAAGCTTATTATGTAAATTTTGAGCTAGCTAAGCATATTGAGTCATTTTTTAGGGAAAAAATGCTAAGTATAGGTCATTTTAGAGCTAGCCTAGGTTAAATAGGTCATTTTGAAGCTAGCTAAGCATATGAAGTCATTTAGGACCTAAAATATGTCATTTCTTAAGCATATTATATCATTTTAGAGCTAGCTAAGCATATTAAGTCATTTTGGAGGAAAAGATGCTAAGTATAAGTCATTTTAGAGCTATCCTAGGTTAAATATGTCATTTTAGAGCTAAGTAAGGTTATTATGTCATGTTGGAGCTAGCTAAGCATCTGAAGTCATTTAGGAGCTAAACTGTGTCATTTCTTAAGCATATTATGTCATTTTAGAGCTAGTTAAGCATATTAAGTAATTTTGGAGGAAAAGATGCTAAGTATAGGTCATTTTATAGCTATCCTAGGTTAAATAGGTCATTTTTGAGCTAATTAAGCTTATTATGTAATTTTTGAGCTAGCTAAGCATATTGAGTCATTTTGGAGCAAAAAAATGCTAAGTATAGGTCATTTTAGAGCTATCCTAGGTTAAGTAGGTCATTTTGGAGCTAATTAAGCTTATTATGTCATTTTGGAGCTAGCTAAGCATATGAAGTCATTTAGGAGCTAAAATATGTCATTTCTTAAGCATATTATGTCATTTTGGAGCTAGTTAAGCATATTAAGTCATTGTGGAGGAAAAGATGCTAAGTATAGGCCATTTTAGATCTATCCTAGGTTAAATAGGTCATTTTGAAGCTAGCTAAGCATATTAAGTCATTTTGGAGGTAAAAAATGCTAAGTATAGGTCATTTTAGAGCTATCCTAGGTTAAATAGGTCATTTTGGAGCTAATTAAGCTTATGATGTAAATTTTGAGCTAGCTAAGCATATTGAGTCATTTTTTAGGGAAAAAATGCTAAGTATAGGTCATTTTAGAGCTAGCCTAGGTTAAATAGGTCATTTTGAAGCTAGCTAAGCATATGAAGTCATTTAGGACCTAAAATATGTCATTTCTTAAGCATATTATATCATTTTAGAGCTAGCTAAGCATATTAAGTCATTTTGGAGGAAAAGATGCTAAGTATAAGTCATTTTAGAGCTATCCTAGGTTAAATATGTCATTTTAGAGCTAAGTAAGGTTATTATGTCATGTTGGAGCTAGCTAAGCATCTGAAGTCATTTAGGAGCTAAACTGTGTCATTTCTTAAGCATATTATGTCATTTTAGAGCTAGTTAAGCATATTAAGTAATTTTGGAGGAAAAGATGCTAAGTATAGGTCATTTTAGAGCTATCCTAGGTTAAATGTGTCATTTTAGAGCTAAGTAAGATTATTATGTCATTTTGGAGCTATCCTAGGTTAAATAGGTCATTTTGAAGCTAGCTAAGCATATTAAGTCATTTTGGAGGAAAAAAATGCTAAGTATAGGTCATTTTAGACCTATCCTTGGTTAAATAGGTCATTTTGGAGCTAATTAAGCTTATTATGTAATTTTTGAGCTAGCTAAGCATATTGAGTCATTTTGGAGGAAACAATGCTAAGTATAGGTCATTTTAGAGCTAAGTAAGGTTATTATGTCATTTTGGAGCTAGCTAAGCATGTGAAGTCATTTAGGAGCTAAACTATGTCATTTCTTAAGCATATTATGTCATTTTAGAGCTAGTTAAGCATATTAAGTAATTTTGGAGGAAAAAATGCTAAGTATAGGTCATTTTATAGCTAGCCTAGGTTAAATAGGTCATTTTCGAGCTAATTAAGCTTATTATGTAATTTTTGAGCTAGCTAAGCATATTGAGTCATTTTGGAGCAAAAAATGCTAAGTATAGGTCATTTTAGAGCTAGCCTAGGTTAAATAGGTCATTTTGAAGCTAGCTAAGCATATGAAGTCATTTAGGACCTAAAATATGTCATTTCTTAAGCATATTATATCATTTTAGAGCTAGCTAAGCATATTAAGTCATTTTGGAGGAAAAGATGCTAAGTATAAGTCATTTTAGAGCTATCCTAGGTTAAATATGTCATTTTAGAGCTAAGTAAGGTTATTATGTCATGTTGGAGCTAGCTAAGCATCTAAAGTCATTTAGGAGCTAAACTGTGTCATTTCTTAAGCATATTATGTCATTTTAGAGCTAGTTAAGCATATTAAGTAATTTTGGAGGAAAAGATGCTAAGTATAGGTCATTTTATAGCTATCCTAGGTTAAATAGGTCATTTTCGAGCTAATTAAGCTTATTATGTAATTTTTGAGCTAGCTAAGCATATTGAGTCATTTTGGAGCAAAAAA
>NW_021258919.1:0-1017 GCF_002162155.2 Triticum dicoccoides | reverse complement strand
ATATTAAGTCATTTTGGAGGAAAAGATGCTAAGTATAGGTCATTTTAGATCTATCCTAGGTTAAATAGGTCATTTTCGAGCTAATTAAGCTTATTATGTAATTTTTGAGCTAGCTAAGCATATTGAGTCATTTTGGAGCAAAAAAATGCTAAGTATAGGTCATTTTAGAGCTATCCTAGGTTAAGTAGGTCATTTTGGAGCTAATTAAGCTTATTATGTCATTTTGGAGCTAGCTAAGCATATGAAGCCATTTAGGAGCTAAAATATGTCATTTCTTAAGCATATTATGTCATTTTGGAGCTAGTTAAGCACATTAAGTATTTTTGGAGGAAAAGATGCTAAGTATAGGTCATTTTAGATCTATCCTAGGTTAAATAGGTCATTTTGAAGCTAGCTAAGCATATTAAGTCATTTTGGAGGTAAAAAATGCTAAGTATAGGTCATTTTAGAGCTATCCTAGGTTAAATAGGTCATTTTGGAGCTAATTAAGCTTATTATGTAAATTTTGAGCTAGCTAAGCATATTGAGTCATTTTTTAGGGAAAAATGCTAAGTATAGGTCATTTTAGAGCTAGCCTAGGTTAAATAGGTCATTTTGAAGCTAGCTAAGCATATGAAGTCATTTAGGACCTAAAATATGTCATTTCTTAAGCATATTATATCATTTTAGAGCTAGCTAAGCATATTAAGTCATTTTGGAGGAAAAGATGCTAAGTATAAGTCATTTTAGAGCTATCCTAGGTTAAATATGTCATTTTAGAGCTAAGTAAGGTTATTATGTCATGTTGGAGCTAGCTAAGCATCTGAAGTCATTTAGGAGCTAAACTGTGTCATTTCTTAAGCATATTATGTCATTTTAGAGCTAGTTAAGCATATTAAGTAATTTTGGAGGAAAAGATGCTAAGTATAGGTCATTTTATAGCTATCCTAGGTTAAATAGGTCATTTTCGAGCTAATTAAGCTTATTATGTAATTTTTGAGCTAGCTAAGCATATTGAGTCATTTTGGAGCAAAAAAA
>NW_021258918.1:0-1127 GCF_002162155.2 Triticum dicoccoides | reverse complement strand
AACAACAAGTACCACGCAGTAGTCGCTATGGTTTCTCTCAGATTTGGCAAACCAAGGACTCGAACAGATGGTTCTCAAAGGCACACGAGATGCTCGAGAACAACTTGGCCTGACCGATTTATCTGGCAAGCCTTCTATATGAACTCATGACCTTCACAACCTTAGCGCACTGGAACAACAAGTGCATAACATTAGCCGGACCTTGGTTGCCAAATTTTTCGAAGCCGCCGCGCAGGACGCATATGGATGGTATGATCTTGTGTGATCATCTGGGAGCTATTAACTTTTCTGCATGCAGGGCTTTGTATTCGTGCAGAGACCCCCTTGAGGCGGAGCTTCATGCATGTATGGAGGGTATATCACTTGCTTTACAACGCAGTGATCTGCCTGTTGCTTTGGAGTTGGATTCCCTTGAGGTGGTTTCTCTCATATCAAGCTCGGACACAGATCGATCTGTTTACGCTTCAATTGTTAGAGAGATTAAGTACCTTATGGGTCTTCGGAAAACCTGTATCTCTCATGTCGCGAGAACACAAAATAAAGCTAGTGATAGCTTAGCTAGTTTTGCTACAACCCAAGGTAGGACCATGACCTGGTTAGGTGCTGGTCCAGTTGAAGTAGTGGAGATAGCTTTGAATGATTGTAAGGATGTCGTGATTGAGTAATATAATGCTATTTCCCCCGCAAAAAAAGGGGGGGTAGGTTGGACGGTGGTGCATTGAATTATTTCGTTTGAAATATCTATCTATCTCTTGATGATTCGATGTGTAGGCGGCGCCACAAAGGACACATGTAGCAAGTCAATTATCACAAGAAGAGCCCGCACATAGAATTGAACACACCACCCCATGACATGGTCACCGCCGCTGCTACACGAGGCTATCTGATTCGGTGTATTTCATGTCCAAGCTTAAGTGGAGCCAAAAGTCAAACCTTATCTGCACCGGTACACAGGGTCATGAACCATCGATGGTACCGTTCCGATCTACACAAGAAAAGAGCCTACCGACCTGGCTAGACTATCTTATATATATACTATATCTCTAAGTTTCATCTACGGTCACCATATATGGAGTATGTATGTTTCCTCGAATACTAATATTTGTGACGCGTTCGATTCAGCCTTG
>NW_021258917.1:0-678 GCF_002162155.2 Triticum dicoccoides | reverse complement strand
GACATGGCACTGAAATTCCAGAGGCAGCAGGAGCAGATCGACTCGCTTAGCCACGAAAGGGGGTCTCAGCAGCGGCCGCAGCTAGCGCATGATCCAACATTGGATAGCACCATCCCATCCATGCCAAGAAGCAGCGTGGCTTCCATCCGGGGAAACGCACTACTGGATAGATACCGTGTGGATGACATCAAGGAGAACACTAACTGTGAGCTACACTTCAAAGTAAAGAACATATCCGTGAAGGCGGCGGATGCCGTTTGTAAGGGCATGTTTATCCCTAAGGTGTTTTGGTCATTGATGACAATGATTTTGCGGACTAATCGTGTGCCTTGAATTTTTCAGTCACTTCATCGTAAGGCACAAGACGGTTTGGTACCCCTTGAAGACTATGGAAGACGGTGGTGTTCTACGTTTCTTTTGGTGGATTTGAGTCGTAGGATAGCCGTCCTATTAAGAGGGGGTCCGCGGTGGAAAGGTTTGGGTAAAATCATCACATACACGTTTTCTCCCTTTTTCCCCGCCTTTCCCTTTGCGCTTTGGAGCATCCTCCGTTATCTTCTCTTTGTGCAAAAAGAAGGATTCCTAAGTGCTGATTTTCAGGCATGCGGTAGTAGTGCTCCTAGGAGCGGCAGTACCGCAGGCCCCTGCGGTAGTACCGCAAGCCCTTGCGGTAGTACC
>NW_021258916.1:0-2515 GCF_002162155.2 Triticum dicoccoides | reverse complement strand
TCTCGCCACCGCTGAGCCAGCTCACCGTGCCGCCGCTGTCTCCGCCGATTAGGTGCTCTTCCTCGCCCCAGACTACCGTAGGTCAGTGCGACATTCCTCTAGCTCATTTCCTTCTAGCAATGGAGGTCGGAGGTCGAAACCATAGTATTTCTTTTCAACTGTAAATAAATACCTACTATATACTATTTTGCAAATGAATAGAATGGTTTTCGATTTTGCTATGATTCGATGATATTTGCTGCCCTATGATCTTCCAAGCCTGCAAATGTATGTGTGAAAAATGTTCCTACTACATAATTAGTGACATGTAGTTGTGTAAATTACATGTAACAGCTACCACGTGACACATGTGGTAAGCAATCCAAACAATTCCCAAAAAAAAATACATGTAACAGCTCTCAAGTGCCCCACACAAACAGTAAATTCGTAAAAATATTAAAAAAAACTGAGACTTTGTTGTTCTTGCAAAGTTTCAGCCACAAATAACATTCGTGGAGCCCTCACCAAAAAAGCAAAATCACTATTCAAAGTGATTTTGTTTCCTTAGAACAGAGAAAGATAACGATACCAAGAATAAATCCTAACAAGAGCTAGCCAAACTTACCAGGTCGTCCCTTTTGGCAATCTCTTGGCTGGCGTGAAACACCAGACTCGACGACCCTGAGCGCCTAGTTGTCAGGAAGCAGCAGCTATGTGTGTGGTTGAAGAAGAGATACTCCGGCCCGGTGAAGCAGTGCTGGGAATGGGATCAATATACTCAGATCCAGATCCATTCACGGGTCAACTGCCTTGGAGAATATATAGTTTTGTTCAACATTGATAGCTTGGAGGTTTGACTAATACCTAGTTGCCGCAAGTGTGTCAGTTTCTCGCATATACTTAAAAAGTGCAGTTGTGCAGCTGGTACATAAAAACTGCAGCGTTTTTTTTTCTGGAAATGTTTGCCGAGGCAAGGGCAGGAGTGCCATTCCATATAAGAAGAATGGAATTGTCCAGTTAATTAGAGGAAAACCGGGCAATAACCGAAATATACTGACACTAAAGAAGAAGAAAAGGAACTACGGGTTGGGGGTAGGGTTTAAGCAAAAACACACAGACGCAAATATCATGGAACATCGTCTGAGCCAGACACGAGAACGCCGAGGCCCAAAACCACGAGATGCAGCTCGTGTGCAACCAAAACAACCATGCCCCTTTGACATCATCCCCCCCCCCCCGACTCGGCACCGCCTCTCCATGCAAGAATCATTGACTAACATTTCGCAAGTGGAAAGCAACCCGGGCGTCGGAATCACCCATCTTGGCTAGGTCCTTCTTTGCCCTTCTGTTGATGCCCATCATCGCCTACAAAGAAAGCGGCTTATTGTACATATCGAGGTAAGCTTGCATCTTGTTCGCGGAATGCTTGCTGCTCTTGCGCGACAACACTGCTTCCTTGGATGAAGCCTGGATCTTTTCTCACGGTGCTGATAGAGTCAAGACTTTTGAGTGGATCTGTCAGGCCAGCATGCACAAAGTTCGTCCTCTTCATGTTTCTGAATTCCGCGATGGATTCCGTGACTATGTTTATTTGGAGCGAAGAACAATGTTGCCTTCTCAGTTCTCACACTAGTGGAAAACGCGGCTTTAGTGCCGATTCGTAGGGGCCTTTAGTCCCGGTTTTGCAACCGGCACTTAAGGGTGGGGACTAAAGGTCCTCCCCCTTCTTAGTCCCGGGTCAACACCAACCGGGACTAAAGAAATTTTATTGAATTTTTTTGAAAAAAAAAATGAATTTTTTCCGACTTTCAAATTTCTGAATTATTTGACGATTTAATCTCTAATCTCCGGTTTATTCCAAATCGTCTAACTTTCCGGCCGGTCACCCATCCTCTCACTATTCCAGCCTGAGCACGCTTAACTTTTGAGTTCTATTCCACCTAGTTTCCAAGTCTGCACTTGTTGTTTTCCTGACAATAATAAGTTGTCAATCCTATTAACCCTCAGGAGTTCAACTTGAGCATGAAGTCACACGTTTCATCGTTTGAGTTTGAAACTATTATTCTAAAAACAATAATTATTTAGTAACACTAATATTCTTGAATACTTAGTTTGACTAGATTTGACCAAAATTCAAAAAAACAAAAATAATTATTTAGTAACACTAATATTTCTTGAATAAATAGTTTGACCATAGTTTGACTACATTTAACCAAAATTCAAAAAACTGAAATTTGAGCATAACTGTTTTTCCTTTCAGAGATGGAGGATCCTAAAAATATGCAAAAATGACCTACGGTTGTTGTCGTGGAAGCTCTCTGCCTGAAGTCGTTCCGCCTCCTTCTGCAACGCAGCCCGCTCCGTTGCCATCTGAGTGTTCTCTGCGTTTAGATCCTCTTTAGCTTGGGCGATCTCATCTCGCAGCTTTGCAACATCCGTGTTATGCTGAGTTTAATTCGCTGGGTTAACTTCCGCCGTTAACAATGTCGCCAGGGCATCCAGCAGATCAGACAAAACTTGAGCCGGCGGGCGCACA
>NW_021258915.1:0-904 GCF_002162155.2 Triticum dicoccoides | reverse complement strand
GTATAGGTCATTTTAGAGCTATCCTAGGTTAAATAGGTCATTTTGGAGCTAATTAAGCTTATTATGTAATTTTTGAGCTAGCTAAGCATATTGAGTCATTTTGGAGCTAAAAATGCTAAGTATAGGTCATTTTAGAGCTATCCTAGGTTAAATAGGTCATTTTGGAGCTAAGTAAGGTTATTATGTCATTTTGGAGCTAGCTAAGCATATGAAGTCATTTAGGAGCTAAAATATGTCATTTCTTAAGCATATTATGTCATTTTAGAGCTAGTTAAGCATATTAAGTCATTTTGGAGGAAAAGATGCTAAGTATAGGTCATTTTAGATCTATCCTAGGTTAAATAGGTCATTTTGAAGCTAGCTAAGCATATTAAGTCATTTTGGAGGAAAAAAATGCTAAGTATAGGTCATTTTAGAGCTATGCTAGGTTAAATAGGTCATTTTGGAGCTAATTAAGCTTATTATGTAATTTTTGAGCTAGCTAAGCATATTGAGTCATTTTTTAGGGAAAAATGCTAAGTATAGGTCATTTTAGAGCTAGCCTAGGTTAAATAGGTCATTTTGAAGCTAGCTAAGCATATGAAGTCATTTAGGACCTAAAATATGTCATTTCTTAAGCATATTATATCATTTTAGAGCTAGCTAAGCATATTAAGTCATTTTGGAGGAAAAGATGCTAAGTATAAGTCATTTTAGAGCTATCCTAGGTTAAATATGTCATTTTAGAGCTAAGTAAGGTTATTATGTCATGTTGGAGCTAGCTAAGCATCTGAAGTCATTTAGGAGCTAAACTGTGTCATTTCTTAAGCATATTATGTCATTTTAGAGCTAGTTAAGCATATTAAGTAATTTTGGAGGAAAAGATGCTAAGTATAGGTCATTTTAGAGCTATCCTAGGTTAAAT
>NW_021258914.1:0-955 GCF_002162155.2 Triticum dicoccoides | reverse complement strand
TGTCAAGGGTCCGGCAACACAACTTGCTACCATGATGAATGATGATGGAGGATGTAGATGCAAAGAAAGATAACACCTTCTCAGATTTCATCTTAGCGAGGCCAAGGAAACAAAATCTGGATGATCGACCGAGAAACATTTAGCACTCCGCTTCTAATGTTCTCCTTGATGTGCTAGTGTAACCCATTCATAGAAATGGTCTGGTATCTAGGACATCAAGTAAAAGGTCGGACTTCGGGATCTCAAAATCCATAGGGGCAACTAGGGAGTAAATCCTACGAAATCCCTATGGGGAGGTGGCCAGCTTCCTCAATCAAGATATTATAATAACAGGTCTTCCGGCTGGGTGTGTTGGCCACGACATCCACTTTACCGGTTATCGAGGGACCAATATTATAGTTCTTGGAGAATGTTCCAACCATCATATCTGCCTGAGATTCAGATCTGGTTGGTGTCAGGATATCCCAGACTCATTAAGTCTAGAAAGAAAATGAAAGTTTGCAACACAAATCGACGAGATGACGTTGCGAGATTCTCGGGAAATGAACTACGATAGTAAGCTCCAAAACATGAGCTGGTTCTGCTACAAACATGTGAACACGTTGTCCCGGACAAGCATGACCACGTGGTAGTCTTACAATAAAACACTACCGAGTTCTGGTTGGGAACCATCACCGTGGATAACAAAGTCCTTGCATAAGTCATATGATTAGCTCTTATGAAGGAACTTCTTCCCCTTGAACAAATCAATCAGTGGCTTGGTGTGCTCGGGACACATATGGAATGAAGGTTGCAAGTCTCCAGACCACAGAATACTTCGCACGTGTGCATGACTAATTTGGAATGATTCCAGGGAAACAAAACAATCTTCCTCAAATTCATGGCGGCAACTTGCATCATATGCACATGAATTAGGGAAAATCACTACTTTCATTCAAACATATGCTTCATGAAC
>NW_021258913.1:0-987 GCF_002162155.2 Triticum dicoccoides | reverse complement strand
GCATGGATGTTTATTTCAAGCTATAACGTCACTATCTATCATCTTATATCAATTGTTTGTTGTGGCTGCCCTTATATAAAGGGAACGCTATCCATATTTCAAACAAATTTCAGACTTGGTAGATTTTAGTGTAGTGTGGTAGTATGCATTCTAGATAGGGATACTTGGGGTGTTACATTTATTTTCTGGCCAGTCTTTTAGATTGGGCAAACTTGTCTACCTAGGTGGTGTCTATGAGGTAGAAACTTCGATTGTTCCCATGCCTCGATTCCACCACGTCGCTGCACGCTCAAGTCTCTTACTGGGCACAATGTATTCTCAATTGAGCAAATCAACAATTACGTCTGTATAAGTGATGAACAATTCCATTCCACACTCGGTGTGTGCAACCAAGACGATAACGTGTTTCCATCCATGTCGTCAGAATATTCAGGAAAAATAAAACAGTAACAACACAAGAACATATTTGCTAGTGATAGTAAAATACTCACTCACACAACGGTACATCAACATCAAGCATATTACACAAATAACTAAGACCACATATCGCACGTGCAAGTACGCAGACAAAAGCCAGAGAGGCATGCAAGAGTGCGGTGGACATAGATGCATACACCTATACATCGGTACACACTATATATATGTAAGATACTCGCTCACACGACCGTACACCACATCAAGCACAGTACACAAATAATTATTCAGACCACATACGTGTAGGTACGTAGCCACACGCAGGAGGCATGCATGACTGCTGTGGACATGCATGCATACGCCTTACATAGGCACACACTGTTCTTATTTATGTAGCTACACATGTAGCTAAGCAGCAGCGTGAGCAGAAGCGGGCGTAGCAGGCGCCCAGAGAATGCTGTCCCTGGAGATGAAGTGGCAGAGTGGAGCATCTCCAGGCTTGACGTGCAACGGCATCTTAGCTGGGTGGAAGTCTGACATGTCCAGGTGGCACACGGCAAGCACCTCCATCCT
>NW_021258912.1:0-857 GCF_002162155.2 Triticum dicoccoides | reverse complement strand
TTCATATGTAGGTCTACTCGAATAGAGAGCACCTTAGTAATGATTTTGGCAACCGCATGGATGGGACTAATGCCCAATAGTCGTAGATCCCCTCTGTGTTGGGGAATGCAGTAATTTCAAAAAATTCCTACGACACACAAGATCCATTTAGGTGATGCATAGCAACGAGCGGGGATAGTGCGTCCACGTACCCTCGTAGACCGAAAGTGGAAGCATTAAATAACACGGTTGATGTAGTCGAACGTCTTCGCGATCCAATCGATCCAAGTACCGAACGCATGACACCTCCGTGATATACACACGTTCAGCTCGGTGACGTCCCTCGTACTCTTGATCCAGCTGAGGCCGAGGAAGAATTTTGTCAGCACGACGGCGTGATGACAGTGATGACGAAGTTACCGACGCAGGGCTTCGCCTAAGCACTACACCGATATGACCGAGGTGGAAATCTGTGGAGGGGGACACCGCACACGGCTAAGACAACTGTTAACTTGTGTGTCTATGGGGTGCCCCCTCCCCCGTATATAAAGGAGTAGAGGAGGGGAGGGCCGGCCTTCTCTATGGCACGCCCCAAGGGGGATACCTACTCCTAGTAGGAGTAGGTTTCCCCCCTTCCCTAGTTGGAGTAGGAGAAGAAGGAAGGGAAAGAGGGAGAGAAGGAAAGAGGGGGGCGCCGCCCCCTCCCTAGTCCAATTTGGACCAGCCCATGGGGGGGCACAACCACCCCTTCAGGCCCTTCTCTCCTTTCCCGTGTGGCCCATTAAGGCCCATTACTTCCCTGGCGAATTCCCGCAACTCTCCGGTACTTTGAAAAATACCCGAATCACTCGGAACCTTTCCTATGTCTGAATATAGCC
>NW_021258911.1:1263-1851 GCF_002162155.2 Triticum dicoccoides | reverse complement strand
AACATTACTCATGTAATTGAAAAATGTTAAACGTGTATAAAATAATATTTTAGATACATACAAAAAATACACATAGTGCATATAAAAAATTAGATATCAGGACATATATTTGAAATATAAAGTTAATAATTTATTTAAAAAATTATTAAACATGTATAAAAAATATTCCTAATGTATATGAAATATTGTAGATTATGTGTACAAAAAAGTAGACATCTAAATATACATTTAAAAAGTTAATAATGTATTTGAAAAATGTTTGACTTATAAAAATATTCTTGTCTAGATGAAAAATACATATGAAAGAAAGTAGACGTGTCTTAAAAGAGAAACTAAAAATGAAAACATGAAAAAAAATAGCAGAAGAAGTTAAAAAGAAAAAAAGGAACGGAAATGATAAATCCCGAATGTTCGCCCCAACCAACCAGGTGCCCCCTTACGTTATCTTCAAACATCCATGTGCACACGTACACATCAGTTTATGCAACAAGAACTATATTGCAAAAACAAATCTGCAACAGTACCTCTGGTGTAAACAAGACTTGTGTTGCAAAAAAAAATCTGATTTTTTTGCAAGAAAACCTTTGT
>NW_021258911.1:0-1253 GCF_002162155.2 Triticum dicoccoides | reverse complement strand
ATTTTTTTGCACATGTTTCTGCAATAAGACCTATCTTGCAAAAGGGTTCTCGAACCACGACCTCTGTTGCAAAAGTGAGGACGACGCTCGGCTGCGAGATCGTGTCAGATTTGGATCTTTTAAAAAGATCCACCGACCGATGCGTAGCACACCCCTACAAGAAGTTATAATGTGTATGAAAAAATAGGCATCAAAATATATATTTGAAAATACGATAATCATATACCTGGAAAAACAATGTTCCCGGTGTATACAAAAAATGTATAACGTGTATGAAAAAAATAGACATGAAAAAATTTATTTGAAAAAATATTAATCATGTATTTGAAAAAGGTTGAACATGTATAAAAATATTCCTGGTGTATACGAAAAATGTGCAATGTGTATGAAAATTTTGCAAAAAAATATATATTCAAAAAAAAATCATTTTTCAAAAATGGTTAAAGGCGAATTAAAAACTGTTCCTTATGTACAAACAAATGTAAAATTTATATGAAAGAAAAGTAGACCTCAAAAATATTTTTTAAAAACATTACTCATGTAATTGAAAAATGTTAAACGTGTATAAAATAATATTTTAGATACATACAAAAAATACACATAGTGCATATAAAAAATTAGATATCAGGACATATATTTGAAATATAAAGTTAATAATGTATTTAAAAAATTATTAAACATATATAAAAAATATTCCTAATGTATATGAAATATTGTAGATTATGTGTACAAAAAAGTAGACATCTAAATATACATTTAAAAAGTTAATAATGTATTTGAAAAATGTTTGACTTATAAAAATATTCTTGTCTAGATGAAAAATACATATGAAAGAAAGTAGACGTGTCTTAAAAGAGAAACTAAAAATGAAAACATGAAAAAAAATAGCAGAAGAAGTTAAAAAGAAAAAAGGAACGGAAATGATAAATCCCGAATGTTCGCCCCAACCAACCAGGTGCCCCCTTACGTTATCTCCAAACCTCCATGTGCACACGTACACATCAGTTTATGCAACAAGAACTATATTGCAAAAACAAATCTGCAACAGTACCTCTGGTGTAAACAAGACTTGTGTTGCAAAAAAAAATCTGATTTTTTTGCAAGAAAACCTTTGTTGCCCCCCGCCCCCCCCTCCCGCGCGCAATACAACATTTTTTTGCACATGTTTCTGCAATAAGACCTATCTTGCAAAAGGGTTCTCGAACCACGACCTCTGTTGCAAAAGTGAGGACGACGCTCGGCTGCGAGATCGT